>NC_056725.1:291090077-291167577 GCF_019279795.1 Protopterus annectens
ACAGATTAAGAATACAGTTGTGGAAAAATCATATTACTATGAGAACATTTTATAAAAATTGATCTGAATGGCGGGTGCTTTTTTTTTTTTTTTTTTACAGTGGCAATATAATGTAAGAAACGTAGAGAGAAAAATATAAAACATACAATGTTACAATCTTGCATTGGAAGATTTAGAACATAATGATAGAAAGTATTTTGACAAAGAAAGTAGTACAATATGTACAAAAAATGTTTAAAGAAAAAATAAGACAGTGAAAAAAACATGGAAAGTAAAATGTTAACAGAAAGAGAGAATACAGAGTAGGAAAAGGTGATTTCTTTAAATAATCTAGATAAAGTATTACAACAAGTAAATATAGATTTGGCTGTAGGACCAGATGGAATAGGTCATGAAGGCATTAACTGTATAAAAATTTAAGGACTTGGCAAAAGAAATAATTTCTAAAGATTTTGAACGAATGGTTAAATTAATGTTGTGTGTACAAAGAATTTTGTACAGGAATACTTAAATTCATATGGAAGAAAGAAGATTGAAGACAATTAAAAATTGGAGTCCAATAGGACTGAATAATAATGATTATAAGATCTTAATTAAAAACAATGCAAAACAGAACTGAAACTAAAATGGAAAATATTATGGAATGGTATGTATACTAGGGGAGGGGTTGTCAAGAATCATTAATGATAGTTACGAGAAACTGTGTATGATATTATGAACAGAAGAGAAGTAGTAGTGAAAATCATAATCAGAAACCTTAATAAGGCAATTTACACAATTGGGCATGAAATCTTATAGGTAATAATAAAAGAATATAAGTGAGACAGTTAGGAAATTATGTACATTAATGTATAGTAATAATAAAGAAAAATCTTGTAAATGGCTGGTTAAGCCAAGAGGTACATATGAAGAGTGATGTAAGACAGGGATGTCCAATGAGTTGTATAATGTTTGCATGAATGTGATACTACGTGAAATAAATTACAAAATGAAGGACGCATGGTACAGAACACCTGAAAGGTTAAGAATTCCAGCCAGTTCTGTTAACGCATGCAGATGACATTATAATAATTGCAAAACACAAAATCTGGAAAAAAGAAGTAATCATTTGCACAAATGAGTGTCTAGAGATGACAGGAATCACTTTAAGTAAAGAGGAAAGTACCATTTACTTATATATGTACAAGTCTACTAGAAATGCTTACATTTATTTTTATTTAACATTTGTTTGCTGGGAAAGTCCAACTAGGACAGAGCCTATTGTCAGCGGAGGCCTGGGGAGAAATGCTCCAGACACGTCTTTGTACATGCATGCTATATACACTTGCCCGTTGCCACTTGCTCGAATAATCAGTGCTTGTACTCTAACTTGATCTTCCGTAACTGCTTGGCCCTGCCACAACTCTCACTCTAACCCTAAAAGTCTCTTGCACTCCCTAAATCTAAACCTCTCTACCGCTCAATAACCCTGAGACTCTCTTCATGCTCCTAAGACTCCTTTCCTGCTCCTTAAAACAAACACCCCTCTCCACCTGTGCCCTATTCCACACTACCACTCCCTCACCACTGCTGCTGCACTTACCTCATCAGCAATCGAATAATGTGTAGGTAAGCTACAGCAGCTAATTATCTGAACTCATTTTGGAGTCTGACCATGAGCAGCAGACTACTCGTGGTACAAGAGGCTGAAGTCCCAGACTTTGAGGCAGTGGGTTTCAAGCACGTGTAACTTGAGCACTTGTAGGACACCTCCATATAAATTTATACAATACACACACACACACACACACACACACACACACACACACACAGCTCTGAAGTTCCATTATATGTCAAAATTACTCCAGCACCAGTTATTTAGGTCTTAGTCTGATGACACTGTGCACCACAAAGGTTTGTATTACTTAGAAAATAATCAGAAAGCTTCACACAATGTTACTGTGTCCAAGAACAAAGATGCAAAACAATGCAACAAAAACAAGTACAAAAGTCACCACCAGGAATTCTAAACCTCAGAACATTTAAAGTTATGCTCCACAACATATGTTTTTTAAACTGTCATCACAACTTTCATTACTAAGGGGCATCTAAAGATGAGGAAAGTAAAAAGTTTAATGTTAGGTGTAAGTAGTTGGTAGGAGCATGCTGACAGTAAACTTATTCTTTGGTAAGAATCAGCAGCAACAATGCCAGTTAAAAAGCATCTGGAAGACGCATCGGTTTACACAAAAACAGGATAGCTGGTAATTATTAAGCAAAAGAAATTCAGGCAGTGGAGACTCCATATGTACTTTAACGGGTGGGTAGAAAATAAAAACGCTTACCTGTCCAGCAGTGTCGTACAATCCCAAAAGATACTGTTTTCCACCAACTGTAACACTAACTAGGAAACAAACAAAAAAATAAAAGAAAATTTAATATCAAAACGTTTCCTGGAAAAGTGAAGTATGCCAAGTGGTTTTAATTAGAGAAGCAGTATCAACAGTAAAATAGACAAAATGCAAACATCTGGAATACGTCAAGGAGCAACTGCAAAAATCTGAAAAGTTTTTAACTTTACTTTTGGCACAGTCTCTTCTAAATTTGTGAGCTCCTCGCTAACAAAGCAGCTGAGTTAGCAGCAAATTGTACACAATAAGGTAATCAGTAAAACAACTTTTCACATTGCCAATGTTTGTTTTGTTTCTATTCATTTATTTCCTGTGCTTTATTATTGCTATGTTATTTGAATAAAAAGTCGCAAAAAAAAATAATTAAACGATACACAGAAAATAAGTTTGTACTTAATTTTATTTAACTAAGGGATGTAACCAGAGTTCGCCTGCAGTTCCTTCTTGCTAGTCACTGGTCCTCTAGCACCAGCTTACCTGCGTAATGATCGAATACAGTGGGCACATACTCCTCCGGGAATGCATCGTTGGCATAACTCATTAGCAAACAGGTTTTGCCCACCGCCCCGTCCCCGACCACCACGCATTTTAGCATGACCGCTCCAGTCCCATTAGCCATACTTCCCAGTTTCGCATCTTAGGCTTTGACTTAATACAAAAAGGCCGGTAACTGGCTTTAATCTCCAGATATTATGAAATGACCTAGGCCCCCCTCAACGCCCTGAATAAGGCACGTCTCCATACAGTACCAACATTAGACGTAAAAGCCTCGTCCTTTCTTCACACTCGCTTCAGCTGACACAATGTAGCATAAAAAGAAATGATGCTGGAAACAGGAAGTTTGCAGCAATTTTGTAGCACTAAATATAATTTATTGCATTCCCGAAGCCAAACACTTCAAGGCACTTGTTTTGGGGAGACTATCACTCTACAGTCCTTTTGCTAAAACTGGGTTTCTTAGTTTAGTTACTTTTCCCTTCCCCCCAACTCGTGTCCAGATTCCCGTTTTCTGCCATCTCAAGTAAGCTTAGCTATGTGGGAGGAGAGATGCTAACGGGCCCGCAGTCTTAGGGATCTCCTTAAAAGTTCACGCACTTCGGCTGGCGTACAGTGAGTCAGTATCCCTGGTATAGTGGGAAGGGCAGGCAGCATACCCCGTTGTGTAAACACAAATAACACAACTATAATTTCAGAGGTGGAAAATACAAATGTTTCTGAAAATGTGCATATGTGCCTCTCAGTGAGTGTCTCCGTTATTCTCCATAACTCTCAACCTTCTGTCGCCAAAGTGTACTTCTCTAAAGGTGCAAAATTGTGGAACGCTTCCTAATAACGTTAAGTAGAAAATTCACAAAACGGTTACAACTGTTAATTAACATGTACCTTAAGTTTTGTTTACTGAACTGATGGAATTTAGTAAAGACATTTATTTTAAAAAAGCCTGCATTAACCTGTGCCCAGCCCTTTCAATTTGAAAACGCGAGGAACAACATGAAATTTTAGAGTAAAGTTGAGAAAGGTTTCTAGGTTCATTTGACAGGTAACGTGTTCAAGGTAATCTAAATCTGATACAAAGTTCTCCGTTTTAGGCAGAAATCTAAACGTTTCCTCCCACTTTCTTAGTTGCCTCCCTCTTTGTGACATAACTGTTAATGTCCCACCCATGAAATCATCCTTCTTTAGCAGCACGCTTAATCCCCTTTTCCAGTCTTGTTTCGTTCCCTGTCCAGTGGCAGTCGTATTTTGGGATCCTGGTAGAGTACTAGGCACTACTAACAGTCAAGCGTGCCACATAAATTCAAGTAGCACTGCATGTGTGTGTTTGTGTGTGTGTGTGTGTACACGTATATAAAATTCTGCATAAGTAAAACTGTATAATTGTATTCGATAATCTACTCAGTAACCATTACTATCACTCGTTCTACTTTACCAGCATATTTTATTCCGTGTGTGTATATTTCTGTATATATATATATATATATATATATATATATATATATATGCACACACACACACGTACTCAGTCATAGTAATATAGTAGTGGCAAACACTTTAACTTTTATTCCCTTTTTTTAATTTATTTAATGCTGTCTTTTTTACATTATCAATAGTAATGACCATAGCTCCCATCTTCCTGGTGGAAAAACTCTGGACAAAGACTAAAATAATGGGGAGACAAAGGCCCAAAATTAGTGACATATTTCAAATATTACTGTTATAAACTTAGAAAGTTGCCAGAATAACAATATTTGTGTTAGCATGCATTTTCTGAACAGGATATGACGTCTGGAACTCAAATATATGCCTTTTTGAATGATTTCAATTCTCAGTGATTTGGCAGAAAACCACAAATTTTATGAAAAACAGACCAAAAAAAAAATTAGGCAAATCTGGACATTATGTGAAAATCTGGACAGTTGAACGGTATGGTAATAATAATAGTCACAAAGAAAATGTTATGCTACTCATCGGGCATCCTTGTTTAAAATCCCTGTTCATCTCTATGCCTTCACTTAACCAACAGTTTATCAAAATTCTTATTTTTCTATTTCTACATACTGATGTAATTACTTTCTGAAGTTGTTTATGAAAATTATATCCTGCCATTATTTTTCATAACACATCATGATCTACCATATCAAATGTTCTACTTATATCTCTCGCCAGTAAATTTACCTCATTATTTTCTTTGCTAACATTTCCCTAACAATCATTAATCATTCCAGACATCCTTTTCTAACTTCATAATTATTCTCTTCTAATACCTTACCTGTTTTATTCTCTAATCTTATGTATATCATCTACATAAGTATCTTATAATCAGTATTATTTAGCACAACTGACCTTCAGTTTCTTCCAAATAAATTTCATAGTTCCACTACAAATTTGTGTATAACAAACACCATCATTTAGCCATTCATTAAACGCATATACCAACATTCCTTTTTGTCATTGTTCCATATTCTTATACATTAGATAGCCTATACCACCTGAACTTGCTGCAGAATTAAGATTTACTTTCTTTATCACCATGTCTAATTCAAAGTAATCTGTTTAGTAACATCTTTATTTCTTCTGTAAATTGCTTAGCCTTCCATTTATTTTCATATTTCATTTTTCATTTATCTTTTCTTTACCATATTTTTAATATACTATACTACAATATTCATAATACTTCCTTGTTCTTCTTAACTTTTTCATCTTTATTTTTCATTTCTCTCATTATATCACTTTCTTCTTTTACTATTTTACTTAAATATGGATAAAATAGGGGACATTCCCTGATGCTCTAGCCAAGTTTCATTTAGTAGTATAAATACCAACCTGGAACTCCCTGTAAAGAGGCTACTGGCCTAATGGGATTAACCCAGTCAATGAAGAATAAATAAACATTTATTTTATTTATTTTTCTTTTGTTTACCAACTTAGTCTGACTGATTTTAGTGGGAGAAAAGCTCTAGTATGCTGCAAACATTTTGAAACAGATATTCAGTAATATACATGAACAGACATTAAGTAATATGTATTAACAATGGCACATGAATTTGCTAACAAGACTACAATCATATGAAATAAATGCAACTACTACAGGATAAAAGATACTTATGCATTTGCAGATATTGAACATTAGCATTTGAAGGGGTATATTGGTGGGTTTGTCACATGATTAGTATTTAGAAAGTAAAAGAAATTGAGGCGAGGAGCAGAGCTAGATGGGGCAGAAACTGTTAATATTATAGCAAAGAGGTGGAGTATAAAGCTATATATGGCTACCATAAGATTAAAATAGAAGTATAGAGGTGGGTGTGAGCAGTGTAACAAAACTATTTATATGGCTGGGGGTGCTAGTAAAACTGTTCAAGTACTGATGAAGACTAGTTTGGGGCATATTATTCTGAATGAAGTCTTGTTGTGGGGCATATTATTCTGAATGAAGAGAAAAGGTTTGGTGATATAACAAGCTGAAGGTAACAGTGGCGTTTAACCTGCAGATATACATGGGCAACCCTATTTATTTTATAGGTAAAGTTTTGCTTCTATTTTAAATGAATTTGCATTCTGAATGGATTTCAGTGGTAGTGGGATGTGGCTCCATAGTGTAGCTACATACTTTGATTGCAGAGAGTCATCTGAAGTATTAGATGATTTGGTTATAGTGATTAGGGATTTTTCTCTAGAATATAAAATTCTCCAGGGGGAGTAGTGTTGTATTAAGTTGTCAAAGGCTGGGCAATTTTTTGGCTTATAGAGAATATTGTGTATTGTTAGCAGAGAAAGAGCTAAGTTAAGTTCTAGTTCTAACCAGTTTAATTCTCTGAGGGTTAGGCAGTGGTGTGTCTTGTTGTTATAGATTGCTGCAGATTTGGATATATTATTATGACATTACTCAGATTTGGATGGTTTTGAAACTTGTGAGACAGCCTAGAGGACGAGAGACGGCAGTAAGAAAGGAGATGCTATATCGCTCCTCCCTATGTCAGTGATGTAGGCTTTTGTTCTGTATAATTTACCTAGTTTTTGATGATTTTTTTTAACCACGTGATTCATGGTGGTCAGATTTCATCTGGTCATCTGTGATTATATCTAGTAATTTTGTGTGGTTTACTTGTTCCACCATGGTGTTGTTGGCAGAAAAAATAGTGAATGCTGTTGTTTTGGTGGTTTGGGGTAAAGAGCAGTAATTTAGTCTTTTTTGGGGGCTCAGTAGTAGTTGTGAATTATTTAGCCATAATTCAATCTATAAGAGGATTGTTATGTAAGGTCAGAGGAAAATTTGGCAGAGCAGATTAGTGTCGAGACATCAGTATATTGAACTGGGGTAGCATTTATTGTAGCAGTGCAGAGGCCATGGGTGAATATAATTTGAAGTATGGGGCCTAACATAGATCCTAGTGGGAAACCAATAGTTACAAGCAAAAAAACAGGGAAATCCTTTTTCCATTACACCGCTTGTACTCTGTTTTGAGAAATAGCTATGGAGCCATTGCAATGAAGAGCTGCTGAGCCCTAAGGGTGAGAGTTTATTTAAGAGTTTCTGATGGGAGATGGTATCAAAAGCTTTTAACAAGTGTAGGAAGATGGTGGATACGAGGCATCCAGCTTTTCTCTGAGTGTTGACAGTATTAACAAAATTCAGCAAAGCAATAGTTGTGCTGTGATGAAAATGGAAGCAGTGTTAGGCTGAAGACAGAAGCTGGTTATCTATCTGCCCCCAGGTGAGCATAGGTTTGCATTTGTACATGTTGCACAAACGCACCTTGGTCATATGCTGGTTTCATTGTCCTGCAGTAGAAGGTATGTAGTACATCTAATTGCAGGTGATCATTGAATCCCTGTGTGCCGCTGACCTGACCCATTATTGAATACAATGACGTGTCTTACAGTTACTGAACAAGCCACCTGAAAGAATTTGAAACGGTATAATGAGATTGTGCTGCACAAATCATAGGCAGAAAAGCTTCAGGGATTGTCATTATACTTTGTATCTTGAAGGTTACCTAGGCATAACTTCTGCCTAATCTAATCTAAATCATGTATGATCAGTTTGTGTGTGGAAATGCACAACTGGGTAAGGTGATGCCAGATTTAGAAAGCTAATGCTGAGATAAACATTAACAATAGAAAAATGAGGCAGATACATGTCCAATGTTTTCCAAGAGTAGAAAGTAAGCATCTTAGAATTAGAAAATGGCAATCATTAACTTTCTTCAATAATAATTTGAATAGTTTGATCTCACAGTGCTTCAGGAAGAGAGCAAATTCACAACAGATGTGCTTTCATAATTCATTAATTCCTAACTTAATATCATATATGTTTTTATATATGTTTTAAATACAAAGCACTAACTACACTTCAAAGAATGTTAGTGAGTTTAGAAAACTATAATCTCTAAGTTCTGTGCAAAGCAGGTTAACTGATACCCAAAGCACAGCATATTTGCAAATGTGTAAACTGAACTAACTCTAGAAAGATGTGGAAGTTTTTTGGAATGTTTCACAATTTGCCCATGTGTTTTAAGAAGCCTAAAGAGCTAAAAACTTAAGAGTACAGGACAACTAAATGCAGTTGCTATAACAGGTAATTATAAATCAGTGCCGAGGTAGTGTTTAGTTAGTACAGCCAGACATAAAAGTTTTATTTCCATTCTTTGTAGGGCTTTTGTGCATATAAGACAATGTTAAATGGTGACAAAATAATTATTTCCAAATCAGTGATAAGCTGTTACACAAAACACATGACTCACATCTAGGAATTGCTAAATAGAAAGAGGTGTGTGTGTGTGTGTGTGTGTATATATATATATGTGTGTGTGTGTGTGTGTGTGTGTGTGTGTGTGTGTGTATATATATATATATCTCTATATATAAATGTATATGGGTCTACTTTGTTTCATTGAATCTCATTTCACCCCAACCACTTCACTGAGAACTCAAATTACTGAAAACTCATTTCACTGAATCTCATTTCACCGAACTGCAGTTAATATATATGATACTGTGATACAGGTTAAAAAACAAGTGCATGTTCCTGATATGCTCAATTGATTGCATTTAAGAGACCAGTCAGAAGAAATTGTACAAAAGAGCTGAAACTGAGCTAGATAATTTCACAGTTATGTATCACTTACAAGGAAATGAAAGTGTTTCACTAAAGTAGAGACACATTCAGAGATGAAAATTCTGAGAGACCTTATGAACTGGTTAACAGAGAAAATAAAATTCAAAGCAGAGAACAAAATTATCCTTTCTTTTCTTCTTAGATCAGCAAGCTGTAAACCATAGTTGCATTTGAAAGCTGACAACATCATAGTTCGTTAATCATCTTAGAAAAAATATACAGGAAAGGAAGTATCAGTCACAGATGAGAAGTCTCAAGTGTAAAAAAGGAGTTTGAATTTTATTTTAGTTTATTTATTGTCCTGGTGTGTCAGTGTAAATAGATGAAATGGTAGTATTACTATCATGCCAATATTCATCTAAAAGAAAACATTATACTTTATTCATATTTTCTTTTAGACAAATATTATTCTTTAATCAATACTAGGAACACCATTAGTAGATTGGGCATTGACTTGTTTCAGTTTCAGTCAACTGTGTTTCTAATTTGTGTTGATTGCTATGTAAGTTTCTAGAATTTGTGAAGTTGACTTTCACAACAATACTCCTGCGGCGTGGGATATCAGATGTTGTGAACTCAAACTGTGGTCCCCATCATGCATGTTCAGAGTTTGACTTTTACAGAGAAACTTTAATTTCAGCATATTACATGAAGTCCTTACAGTGCGTGTTTGAATACTGAAATACAGAGAAAAATTCAAACAGTGAAACACTGGATGACACAGTCACATAACAGCAATAGTGCCGCATAACATTGCTGAAATGTTAAAGTATCCCAGAGCAAGAGTTGCTATTTTTCTTAAGTGCAGATGGTCTGCAGGCTGAAAAGTATGAATTTTTATTTCTATATCATTGCTATCTTAGGACAACAAACATCGAGTACCAAGAAAACATGCACCAGAACCTGCCACGACAGAAACTGTACTATAACAGACAAACCGGAATGGAGATCTATAGAAGATTTAGCAGTGTTAGAGCTCTCATGAGGACCATCCAAACATGTGGTCTTAAAGACACTTGGTCAGTGAAGGTCATAAGGTGGGAAAATATCAGCTGGCAAAAATTGTTAGATGGAATCACAGGAATTTAGTGAGAGGTGTCCAGTCTTTTTTGTTTGGGGGCCACTTACCATACCTGGAGAGACTTGGGGGGCCACATTACCATATTGAAGATGTATCTGTTTTATACACTGACTGCCAGTGGTGGCCCTCAGTCATGGAATGGAACAACAAACACTGCTTTTTTTCAGAATCACTTGTGTATTCTTAAACTGAAAACAAGTTTACAATGTGAGACATTTACAGATGGCATCCTTTATATAATAGCACAAATGTAATGGTAAAAATGCACATATTAGTTTTAAGAATATTATAACTGTTCAGATCCATGTGAAATTTTACCAAAAAAACATACAAGAAATGTCAACAATCAGAATAAAAAGCTGTTGAGATATGTGATATGCAAGACCACAGTTAATGGGATGTCTGACACTGCTTGTGTTTGTACAAGTAGTCTGCACCAGCTGTTGAGGTAGCAATGTGAAGTGTATCTGCCAGATGTGCATCTGTGACAACAGGTGCTGGATTGCTTTTTGCATTTTTCATTCTGGACAGGTGCTGCTCACAGCACTTCCTGCCAAGAAGTCCAGCGAACATCAAAGAATAATATTTGTAGAAGACCATGCAATTTCATTGCATTTGTTACGATACTTCAATATATTTCTGTACAAACAAGGACTGTAGATTTGCAGAAATTCAAGTAACTGTTGTCTGTGAAGGCTTTCTTAAGTCATTGTTCTGAAGCTCACTGAGTTGCAACTGCATGGTATCAGAAGCAGTGCAAGGATCAACATGCAATGGGGCTCCAAATGCAAAGGTAAGGATCAACATGCAATGGGGCTCCAAATGCAAAGGTAAGGATCAACATGCAATGGGGCTCCAAATGCAAAGGTAAGGATCAACATGCAATGGGGCTCCAAATGCAAAGGTAAGGATCAACATGCAATGGGGCTCCAAATGCAAATGTAAGGATCAACATGCAATGGGGCTCCAAATGCAAAGGTAAGGATCAACATGCAATGGGGCTCCAAATGCAAAGGTAAGGATCAACATGCAATGGGGCTCCAAATGTAAAGGTAAGGATCAACATGCAATGGGGCTCCAAATGTGAAGGTAAGGATCAACATGCAATGGGGCTCCAAATGCAAAGGTAAGGATCAAAATGCAATGGGGCTCCAAACACACACACACTTGTTTTTTGTTTTAGCTTGTCTCAATGTTAGCACAGGGGGCATTTTGCTCTCCTGGTTCTTTGAGACTTCCTAGACTCCACACATATATTAAATCCTGACTGCACCTCTTCCCTTAGCAGCAGACTTCTGTTTTTTGAATTCTGTTAACCATCAGTGTTCTCCCCTTTCCTATCACAGCATTTTATGCAGAGTATTGTCTTATGACTCCCTGTTTTATTATATACTACATTAATCTAATAAAAATGCAGGAGCTGAAGACTACATTGTTATTTTAACTTCTAATGAGTAACACCGATCACTGATCAACAACCTCATATACAATGACTTTGTACATACTTATATAAGGACCAGTCACTATATATATATATATATATATATATATATATATATATATATATATATATATATATATATATATATATATATACACACCCTGGGTTTCAATTTAATGAAGTTTTAGATCCGCTAAACATGTCTTACAAAATCTCAGACACACTCACAACAGAAGCAGAACATGCTATAGCAAAAATGTCCTTCTGCCCAGACTTGAATGTGGACTCCCAGTTATTGCCCTTTGCTTGACCCAGAATACCTCATTACTTTAATCTGATTAACATAAAATTCTAGGATTTAAAAATCTAGCTTGCAGCAGAGTGCATCACTGTACTATAATAAACAGAAGCAACTGCCTCTCTGTGTTGGCTAGGACATCTCTTCTCCTTAGCATTTCCACATTGAAATTTCTTCATGATAGATACAGTTCCTTTCTCCTTAACAAACTTACTGTCAGAAATCCAAATTACTACCTTAGGGACACAGAATCCATTCCATTAGCAAGACCAGCATGTGGTCTTCCCACCAGTTAAATGACATTCTCCAAAAAATGTACCTGTTTGCTGGAATAGATTCTCACATCAGATTCAGAAAATCCATCAACTTCACTCATTCAAAAAGTCTCTAAAGCCTCACCTTATAAAAGCAAATAAATGTAATTGCTTTAGGGGCACTGGGTGAGAGCTAGGTACCAGTCATACTGCCGAGTGTCTAATATACTCTTTTGCAATTCAGAAGAATATTTGCCCTTTTTATAATGTGTACCTTTGTTTGTGGATTTCTTTCTTTCAATTATTCACTATGGTTGCTGTATTCATGCAACTTAGTAGTTTAATGTTTACATGTTAATAGTGTAGTTATGTTTGTTATAATACCATCTGTATTTGTAAATTTTATATATTCTGTTTCTGGTGTAAATCCACTTGCTGATCTTTATATTTATTTATTTGTATTTGTTTTTTGCGGCAGAGCACTGACCTTCATGGATATGTTTCACACACAGGCTGGGAGCAGTGTGTCTGATTAAGTGACTTGCTCAGAGTCCTACAGTTAGGCATTTGAGGCTGAGGGAATCGAACCTTGCAGAAAACCACACATCCAGCACGACGTGTGGTTTTGTGCTTGATTTACTTGGTTTGGTCTGTGCACCTACCGTACCCGTGGATCTCCTTGTGTGGAACAATCACACCTTGCATCATTGGACCACAGGAAATCGCTCCTTAACAGCTCAACATCTCATATTGGCTGAAAAATAGTCCTTGTACCAGTTCACTTGCTCAATTAACAAATGTCAGATATACAGAAACACACAGGCACACACACATGTTGTTAATATTTGGGGTGTCGAGAAGTAAAATATATTTTTATTGCATGCACTGGTGATTGTCAGTGACTAGGTATCTGGACTGGCCTTTGGTCAACTGGTGCCCTAGGCAAAAGGTCTCCACAGCACCTCACAACACCACCCTGTGCCCCCATCCTGGTCTACCTATGCCATCCAAGTTACTGGAAAGGTACCCATGGAACAGCGGCGCCCTAGGCGGCCCCCTAGTTGGCCTATGCCTAAGGCCAGCTATGCTAGGTATGGTATGTGATGTTTTAATAATTACTACATGGTAGTGCACTTTTCCATTGTTTTGGACTGTCAGTCATTACTTTCAGTCACTGATACCACACCCCAAGCTGTGCAAAAAAATGGTGTGCTGCTTCTTTCAGATATAGCTGATAGATACAACAAATTTGCATCTTCAGTGACCATACAAAATGGTTAAACGTCTACACTCAGAGAACCATTTTGACTTGGCAGAACTTGTCAGCCTAATGAAAATACTTTCTGTTGGCCTTAAGGGTCTCTAAGAAGCCAGTTGGGAAATCTAGTAGGAATGAATGCTCTAGGAAAGTAACCCGACCCTGAATTGCTGATACTTGCCTTACCACCTGTGAGGTGGTTCAGACCAAGAATATTTCTTTTACAGCCATAGACACACAGTTTGGAGCATACGTTTGTAGATTAAGTAACATCCTGTCTAGACTTGGAGGTACTTGAATATGCTTTTCAAGATTCAAAATTCAAAGATTCAAAGAAACTTTATTGTCATTTAGGAAAAACAAGTGCTACCTAAACAAAATTTCAAGTGTCAGCTCTTTTACAGGAGAAGATAAAAACAAAAAGACAGATGTGATAGATATTAAAGAATAAACAATAACTATAGTACAAAAGTAAATATCTCAGTAGCTGACACGTTTGGACACTATTTATATAAACTAGACATCAAAAGTACACTATACACAAAGGTGAGATTGGGTGATATTGCACATAAAGTGATTGGAATTGCACTTGAATGAGAATATATTAATTTTAGTGTGCAATAAATAAACAGAGGTACTGTATGAGAAAAAAAAGAATGAGAGTGTAACAGTCTATTATAGTTTTAATACAGATTTATGTCTGCATTGATGAGTCTTATTGCAGTTGGATAAAAACTGCTGATGAATCTGGAGGTCCTGCAGCAGATACTCCGTAACCTTCTACCAGATGCAAGTTCAGTGAACCAACCGTACGCTGGATGAGGTGTCACTCAGTATTTTGTGGAACCTCTTTTTATATCTCAGTTCAAAGAGCTCCTGTAAGGTAGGAAGACGAGTGCCCACAATCATTTCTGCTGTTCTTATTATTCTTTGCAGCGTCATTCTTTTGGCCATTGTGCTGTTACCAAACCATACAGGGCAGTTGCTGGTGATAATGCTCTCAATGGAGCCTCTGTAGAAGGTATTTAGAGCATTCATAGAGAGCTTTGCTTTTGTAAGCGTTCTTAGGAAGTGTAGTCGCTGGTGTGCTTTTTTAATTAGCTGGCCTGTGTTTGTACTTCAAGAAAGATCCTCTGATATATGTACTCCCAGGAACTTTGTAGTTTGGACTCTCTCCACTTCTTAACCATTGATCTTGAGGGGCAGATGCATGGCAGAGCTCTTTCTGAAGTCAATAATAACTTATTTTGTTTTATTGATGTTTAGGTCCAAATTGCTGTTGTTGCACCATTCAGTCAGGGAGCTGACCTCATTCCTGTACCCGCTCTCATCATCACCACTTATGAGTCCCATCACTGTGGTGTCATCTGCGAATTTGATGATGTGATTGTTGCTATCTTTCACAAAGAATTCATGAGTAAGGATTGTGAAAGGTAGGGGACTCAGCACACAACCCTGGAGTACTCTGGTGTTGATTGTAATACTCCCTGAAGTGTTGCTACCAGCACAGGCCCTTTCTGGTCTTCCAGTCAGGAAATCAAGCATTCAGTTGCACAGCCCTTTATTTATGCCAAGGTTGGATTAGCTTTTCTCTAAGTTGCATTGGAATCACTGTATTGAATGCTGAGCTGAAATCTATGAACAATAGCCTGGCATAGTTGTTGTTCTCTTGAAGATGCTCCAATGTGAGGTGAAGTGCCACCGAAATGGCATCAGCAGTTGATCTGTTTGCCCAGTAGACAAACTGCAGCTGGTCAAAGGATTGGGGTAGTACTGTAGTTAAATGCCTTTTAACCAGTGTTTCAAAGCATTTCATTACATTTGATGTAAGGGTCACTGGCCTGCAATCATTAAGGCAGGTGGGGTTGGCTTTTTTGGGCAGAGGGATTAAGTTGGTAACTTTGAAGCAAGCTGGTACTTTTTCCTGGACAAGTGAGGTATTGAAGATGTCCATCGGAACTATGCTGAGTTGGTCTGTACAACCTTTCAATACTTTCCCCAGAATGTTATCTGGGCCAGCAGCCTTCCTGAGGTTCACTTTCCTCAGTTGGGTCCTTACATCCACAGCACTGAAGTTGAGTACTACCTCCTTTTGGTCATTGAGAAGCTTTACAGCCCCCAGGTTGTTCTTCTCTTCAAACCTGCCATAAAATGTGTTTAAATTGACCAGAAATTCAGTGCTATCATTGCACTGAGCTGACTTGGTCTTGTAGTGAGTTGGCAGTTGAATACCATGCCACAGGCTTCCCGAGTCTTTCGCACCCTCAAACCATCCTTGTATCCTCTTCCCATATTCCCTGTTGGTCTCCTTGATACCCTTTTTTAGATTAGCCCATGCCACACTTAGATCCTTCTTATCCTTTGCCCTTAAAGTAGTGTTTCTTGCCCTCAGTAACTCATATACCTTGCTGTTTAGCCATGGTTTTTGGTTGGCTCTCACTTTAATATTTTTGATGTTCGTTACATCCTCCACACATTTGGTTATGTAAGCCATAGTTGTCTCAGCATATTCATCTATGTTCATCAGATTGTTCACTGTGGCTGCCTCCCTGAAGACATTCCTGTTTGTGGTATCAAAGCAGTCCCTAAGACTTTCTATGGCTCCTTCAGCCAGACCCTGATTTGTTTCACAGTGGGTTTATCTCTGATCAAGAGAGGTTTGTAAGCTGGTATTAGTTTTATGGAGATGTGATTAGAGCCATCCAGGTTTGGTTGTTGTACAACTCTGTATGCCCCTTCTATGTTAGTGTAAGCCTTGTCCAGAGTATTTGCTCCCCTTGTGGGAAAATGCACAGTTTGGTAGTAACTGGGTAACACCTCCCTGAGATCTGCTTGGTTGAAGTCAACAGCTATCATAAATGCACAGTCAGAATTCTTGCATTGCAGCTCACATATAGTATTATGCAGTATATTCAGTGCTTCAGTGATGTTAGTGCTTGGTAGTATGTAAACAGCTGCTACATAGACACCATTTAGTTCTCTGGGTACATAAAAAGGTCTGCATTTCAGCATCAGAAATTCCACATTTACGGGCAATGCTCATTCACAATGTTACAGTTTTTGCACCAGCTATCATTCACAAAAAATGCACACTCCAGCTCTCTTAGCTTTTCTACACAGAGCTAGGTTCCTGTCAGCTCTAAACAAAGTGAAACCATCAAGGCTTACAGCACTGTCACTAATCCTGTTATTTAACTTTGCATGAGTTTATGTTTTTTCCACATGAACTCCTTTACCATAGAGATAGTCATGACATTTCTCACATCTATAATCTACTGCTATGCATTCTTTTTCTACTGGTACATATCTATTTTATGCAATTGTAAATGTTCCTAACCAGCAGGCAATGTGATTACTCCTTAGTAGTATCACAGCTTCTATATTTTTATTTATTTATTTTACATTTGTTAACTGGGAAAATCCGACTTGGAATGAGCCAATTTTCAGTGGAGGCCCGGGGAGAAATGCTCCAGACACATGTCTTTGTAATGTGGGAGGAAACCAGTGCACCCAGAGGAAATCCACATGAATGCAGAGAGGACATGCAGACTCCACACAGAAGGCACCCCAGCTGGGAATCGAACCAGAGACCCTCTTGCTGTGAGGCGACAACACTATCGCTGCACCACTGCGCTGTCATTATAACTGGCATCTGCTTGCAGCACAGCTATTAGTATCATAATATTTTAATGTTGGTGTAGCTGTAACTTGTTTCTTGAGCATTTTAAAACTCTTCATGTTCATATCTCCATGAATTATTTGTAGGTACCTCTGTAATTCTTACTTGCATTTTGGCTATGATGTTTACACAGCTGTTTTCTCTTTTTCTGTAGCAAGCTACTGTTCCTTTGGCATTAGAATACGACTCATCTTTCAGACTTGTCAATCTCGTTTTAGATTTTTTCTCATTTAATTTAAAATTCTAATTAGAACATGAGAAGTTACTAGGCTATTGGCCCTGAGGCCCTTATAAGCCTAGCCAAGAGTTTGCCCAATGTTTAGACAAGTCAGCACCTGATGGCCCTGTCCAGCAGGGACACGGTGGAATCCCAGGGGTGTATTGGAATCCCAGGGGTGTATTTTCTGTTTCCCATCCAGTTACCCAGGTTGCACTTAAAAAGGGGTAAAGAAGTAAAGAGGTACTCTGCTTGACAACTTTAATCTAGTTATCAGCTGTATTGGTCTCTCTGATCATGCTCTTCCTTTATCTGCCATTATACTTACAAGACATCAGTTATGTTTATAACATCTCCAAATATTCAGCTACCTATACAGCAGCTGTTTTCAATCCTTTGCTGGTAAGCAGGGAGAAGATGTCAACTGATATATGGACTTGCAGAAAGCACACAGATCACAAAATTAGGTAGATATAGGTTGACAAGGTGACACAGTAGACATCCATAATATACATATAGAAGGTCATCTATTTTCAGATTCTTGGAACACAGCCCTTCAAAACATTCCACCAGTTTAATGCCACACTGATGGCATATTCAGGCACCTCCAAGATTGGAGAGGATGTTACTTAATCTACAAAAATATATTCTAAACAATGAAAAACACATGTTGCTTTTGCAATGTTGCTCTGTTATCTATCTTCACATAGTATAGGCCTCCTATTGTTATAATAGGTACTAAAATATATAGGTTCTGTGGGAGTGGATTCCTGACATTTCTCTCTTAATTAATTATTTGTTTGTTTGTTAACTAGGTAAGTGGAATAGTACTTTTCAGCCACTATCTGGGCCACAAGGAAAATGCAGAGAATGTAAAACCAGTTGCATAGAAAAAACATGTACACAGAGAATAAGTAACACAACAGGTAACAAGTATAGACACACTGCAGTTTGACATGCAGACGTAAATCATTGCCTACTCACACGTAGTATAAATACAGCAGTACACAGTGTAGCAACCACCTGTATTAGCAATATGCACTACCCATAGAGGGAAACAGTGCTCTCATTCTAAAATGAAATGTATAGATGTTTGTTAGTGTGATGACTAATTAACTACTAATATTACCTACTTATTTCTAATTATCCTGAATCTCTAACAGCTTTGTCCTACCACTCAAGATAGATCTTGAACCATGATTTAACTTCCTGAAAAAAAAACATAATCAAGTGGCTTAAATAGTAATTGCTTGTGATAATCAGTTACAAATGTACTTTTGAATTCTAAGAATATGAAAACTGTTGCTAGGCTTTTTTTTCCATATTTTCATATATTTGTATAGTGACAGGGAGAAATGCAGTCGGGGTACTGTATTTAGGTCAGAAGCCATACGGTTTCTTAGATAATAGGTTGTATTTTAAAATGCATTCGAATGCTGGATTTTAGGTTCTTTTTATAATGATCTTGGCCAATGTGCAAATGTCGGTCTGTTGTCAAGTGCACTGGAAAGTAAGGACATGACTAGGGCATGTTTAAAGCTTGGAGGAATGATCTTTGGGATTAATGTTGAGTTGAATATATGTAAGTCAATGGCTTTACAAGCACTTCAGCACCAGTATTAAGAAACTTTAAGACTAGGTAGCAAAACTGAAGGTTATAATTAAAAATATGCTCAGAAGCTGCTAGCCAGTTTTTGCTAATCTCTTTAATGTAAAAGGGAGGGTAATTTATACATTTCATGTAATGGAGTCATTGAATTGCTTGCTATGTGGACATTAAGTAGGTGTTTCTGTTGGAGATCGAGTTACTGAAGTGTTCTGATAATTTATACTTGCCCCAGGAATGCGGTACAGTGTGTCAGTCTCAGAATTCCATGTTACTATAACTGTAGGTCTGTTTGATGCCTCAAGGCAGTAGCCTATATTAAATGAAGAAAATGCACAAGATTTCTTTCAAAATTACTTAAGTCTGAAATTTATTGGCAGGCTCAGGTAGCACCTTGCTCTGAGTATAAATTGTTTTGGGATCCTGCTATCTGTCAGATACTTTAGCCTTCTAGGAAATTACATTAGAAAACTCACATCAGAATTACATTTTCACAGGTTCCACATGTTGACAACCACCAGTACATTTAGAATGCAAAGATGTCCTGGCTAAGAAAACTCACTTTTTAGAGTTATATAAGCTTTATTATATATATTGATTTAGTTCAACCACTTATTAGAATGGCATTTTTTTCTTTTAGAGTGACTCAAATTATATTTAGAAAAAATATTATCTTCCACAATAAGAATTATAGCATACATACTATACTCAGAAATGTATATAAAAATAAAATTACTCAGAACAAAATAAAAAATACATGAAAATATACAGCAAAACACTGCTAGATAAAATGTAACTTATTTTCTATTATATGAGCACTTTTGTTCCTATTAAGTGAAATGGAAGTAAGTCTAGTTTGGTGCCAGTGCAGTATGTCTGCAACAGTAAAGGAGAAATGATGAATTAGTATGTTAAAGACCACAGCAGTTGGTATTAAGCATGAGGTATGTGAAAATGAATAAACAAACAAACAAATATGCAAATACATAATTTCTTGACCTCTCCAAAGTCTTTGACACTGTCTCCCACCCCAATCTCCTCTCCAAACTATCTGACCTTACTATCTCTAACCCAACCCTGGAATGGTTTTCTAGCTACCTCACCAACAGTCAGCAGTCTGTTAAATGACTCTCTTCCTCCTTACCCTTTGTCCTTGTCAACACAGGTGTACCTCAAGGTTCCATACTTGGACCTTTACTATTTAACATTTTCACTAACTGTCTTCATATTTCCTGCCCTCACTCTACTCTTATACAATACGCTGATGACTCCACTATCATCTCCACCTCTGATAACTTCGCTTACCTCCACACATTAACCCAAACCACTCTGTCAAAAAACTGCGTAACTAACAACCAACTCATACTTAGTCCTAAAAAAAAAACAAAAAAAAACTTCTATTTCTGCCAAAATCTCTTTCTCATCTTAAACCTTCCTTTACCATTGTGTCTCTCAACAGCACTCTAATAACTGTAGAAACACACACCAAGCTACTTGGTGTGACTATAGATGATCAAATTAATTCAATCTGCATGTCTTAAACTGCATCAAAAAGACACACCAAAAACTAGGGCTGCTTCATAGAAATATAAAAACCCTCCCAATGACTATACTTTCTCTTGCCTATGCTTATCTTCTTCCCATCCTTCTCTATGGCTCTCCAATCATGGCCAACTTGCAATCCTCTCTTAAGTCCAAGCTTGAGCTCACTTACAACAATGTTGCCAGGTTCACTGTAAATCAACCATACAACTCTCACCATTGCCTTTTTCTACAAACTTTACACTGGCTAGAATTTCTCCACCAACTCCTACTCCCCCAACTGTCTCTTATTCACTTCAACTTAAACAAACTTTCCTCCTGCCCCTCCATCTCCTAACTTACAAAACTATATACCCCCAACTGCTCTCTTTGGAACTCCAAGCAGCTCCTCTTAGAAATCTATAAGCCAAAAAGAACAATCGGCCAACACTTATATAGCTGCTCCATTGCTTTACCATGGAGCAGAATCCCACTGAACATTAGAATTCTGCCCTACACTCAAAACTTTAAAAAAGCCTTAAAAGAAGTACTGCTAAAGTCATGGATCTGCACATGCCAGCCCAAACTAACTTTCTACTCTGTTTACAGTGTATTGTATTCTACACTTTTTCAGTTTTAACTTGTCCAGTTATTAATTGATTCTTCTGCATACTGACCTGCACCTATTTATACCCTGTGCTCTACTAGCAATTTACCCGATGACCAACTAATTCTTTTTACTATCTTCTCACTCCCTTTTAAATATACATACTCTTGTACTGCATGCCAAATGTCTTTTGTTTTTTAATTTATACTATATGTGTCTCTGGAATGTATTTTTTACCAGGTTGTAATAACAAATATCTACTGCTATCTTTAATATTATTTTGTATGGGGCTTTTCCCCTTGGGCCTCCCCTGAAAATGGACTAAGGCTAAGTCGAGCATTCCTGGTCAACAAATATAAAAATAACTAAATAAGCCCATTTCCCAAATTCTCCTGTTCTGTTGAAGCTAATAATATGAGAAATAGGGCTTTATTTATTTATTATGTATTTTAGAACAAATGTGCAGTGCCCACTTTTCAGAGGGAACACCCCCCAGGAAAAAAAAACAATAAAATGTAACTATTAAGATAACAAAACATGCAAATGAATAATACAATACAAAATAAATAATGGAAATTTAAATGCATACAGATAATTATTTAGGTATTATTAGTAAACAATGGGAAGAAATGGACAAATGAGTTTCCAATGGAAAATATGGAGAAAAACATAATGTATCTCAGTATCAACTAGTATACCAGACATTTTTGCATAAGTAAACAAAATTATATGAGGAGGAAAAAAAAACAGTTGACATATTGAGTGAGCATCCAGCAGGCAAGAAAACAGAAAGCCTTGTCACTGAAAGATTGTTGTATGTTTGTGGAGAAAATAAGAGATGTTAGCATCCTTATAACAAGCAAAGTATAATCCGAGATTAAATGAACACCAGTAAGGAAGAGTTAGTGAGTACGAGCTGAGAGTTATCGAACATCAGTTAGTAAGAGTTAGCAAGTGTAAAATGAGAGTTCAGAAACAGGAAGTGCTGTGTATGAGATCTGGATGAACATTGGTCGGGAGAAGTTAGTATGAGCTAGTTAGGAGGGGTTAATGAGGATGATTTCAAATCAGCTTACTGGCTTAAGTTCACAACAACTGCAACAGTATAGTCTCATTGAATTAATACTATTTGCAAAATTGTTACTGTGTCCTACATACTATGTTCAACATGAAAATACGGTGTAAAGATTGTGTTCTATTATACTAATGTTCTCATTGCTTAAATGTTCTGAATTGTATTTCCTACATACTTATTTGTGACTTGAAGTTTTTATGTAAAGATAATGATCTTTTTGTATTTATGACTCATCACTTAAATGCATTTTGTTTAATCTGTGGAGGTCTTCTCCCCTGGTCTCTGTTGTAAAGGGTATACTAGTCAACCCAGTTGGACTATCCTGGTAAACAAATGTTAAATAAAACAAAACAACAAATTTGTTCTTAGAGGTGGCTAATTGTTTTTAGACCAGCAGCAAATTACGCTACTTTATAGTAAGTTGTTGACAGCTTGGTAATGATAGATTTGCAACGTTAGTAAATACCATTGTTCCATACTGAGAGACTGAGTAACAGGAATGCTACAGTAATTTTGCTGCTCTCAGGCAAGTGGTAATAATGCATTCAGAACAGAGTATAAAACTTCTTATCAACTGCTTTTATTGTTTTGTCAGTGTGTTTATGAAATCTTAATTTTCTAGCATGAGACCTATTTTTGAAATTTAGTATGACCTTTATAAGTCCTGTTGTACTTTAATAGTAGGTTTGAGAGTTGGATGTAGGTTGCAGTAATTTTTGTTGACTACTATTAGCTTTGTGTTTTTCTAATTCAGCGTTAATCTGTTATCTGCATCCTTGTTACTTATGGTATTATATTTAGTATTTGGAGCTGGACTGCAGTTCGCATAATGGTTAAGGTGTTTACCTTATAGACACAAGGTGCAAGGTTTGATTCTCACCTGGAGCAATCAGTTAGCCTAGTACTAAACTATGAACTAAACTAAACTATTAAAGCCAAACTGCAACTGTGAAATATGTGTTTCAGCACTGATGGATGAAGGCAAAAGAATATAGTCATCTGTGCATTAGATTAAGGGGTGCTGTTATGTGTTAACATATTAAATAACAGTGGTTCCAAAATAAAACACTGATGGACTCAGATATTGGAGGAAAAATGGTCAGACAGTTTACTTAAGCATTGCTTTGATATAGTCTTTCACATAACTGGAGATCCAATAGAGAACTGTAGTTGAGTATCATTGTTTTTGTAACCTTATTATAGATGGCTTACTACATCAGAGATTGTAAAGAAATTTAGAAATAATGCATCAGCAATACAACTGCCAACCTTGGTGGTATAAATATGATCAGCAAGGGTTTTTGTACCCTGCTGAGTGCCAGTGCCAGGTCTGTACCCATGCTGTGTGGGATTTAGTAGATCAGGTTATCTCAGCTAATCCACGAGCTGAGTAACCACAACTCTTTCAAGAATCTTTGATAATTGACTAATGTACTGATTGACTTGTAGTTTTTTTATTTTACCTCTTTTTACCCTCTGCCTTTGTGCAGTTGAATAACTTTAACTTGCTTTTATTGCTCTGGAAAGGAACCTTCAATGAGATATCTATTTATTACTTTTGTAATATGTAGAAAAATATGAGGTCCAAGTTGTTTTAGGTGTTCTGATTACAGAAGTCATGACAGAAGAGAGTCCCAGGATTAGTCTACTTACTCTGATAACAACAATAAATATTTAAGTCAGTACATTTATTTTCTGTAGCATCAGGAGATGGATGATCTTGGGGGTTACATGAGTATGTACCTTGCCGCTATCCAGAATTTTGTTTTTTCTGCTTTTACTTTATCCCTTCACCTGATTTCCTCATTTTCTTGCTGCTTGCACTTATTTTACTGAATTTATTTATAATGCACTTTTCATTATTTATCAATTTTTTATGGCGTTTCCTATTTATTACTATTACTGGAATTTTTTTTGGCTTACTGTTCTTATAATTTTTATGCTACACTACTGCATCCCTGTTTTTTTCTGGGCTAAGCCTCACATTGGTCCTTGTGGATACCCACTCCATCCTGGTTAACAATATATAATGGCCCAGATTCCAAAAGAGTTGCTCTCAATGTAAGTCTGCCCTGATTCGGAATGGCTTGTTCTTGGTGTAAGTGACCTACTTCATTGTAAGGCCTGTCTATAAACAGGCTTACACCAGGGACTAAATTCCAAAACACCAGGTCTCTGCATGCTCTCAGTGTAAATGGTCACTCACACTGACAGTAAGTCTTTTGGAATTGGGCACAATAAGTAAATAAATACTAGTCCAGAAAGCCAGTGTCTTGTCCAAGTTCATGGTCTGCAAGTTGGTTCAGTAGTCTTGCTTGGATTTTTCAGCTGTATTAACATAAAATCACTTTCATCACTGATCAAGAAACTTTACTGTGGACAAATAAAATGAAGTAAAACATTTTTTTTTTCAAAAAATCCAAACTTAAATTCTAAAACATAACACAGAAACAAGGGTAAAAACAAACCCAGTCAATTTTCCACATCAGTTTTGCAGTATTTTTTTCTGACTGAGTTTTCTATATTTCAGCAACTTTTTGATACAGAGATGGTCATTAAGTCAATTAAGTCCAGGATGCCTTGAGGCATCAATGTATATGTTTCACTATATTGTTATCGCCAGAATATAATTAAAATTACCACTCTAATCAGAGGAATCACCACATCAAAAAGAGATGGCAAATTATTAGGGTGTACTGAAGAGCTAAGGTGTTTATACAAAACATTGTGGGTGTGCAGAGTTTTCTGCATTATCCTTCTTTCTATATTCATCTCTCCAGTGCTGTCAAGTTGCATCTGGCTCCAATGGCAAAACCAATGAACAGCCACCACCATGCACACAATTTACTAAACAAGTAAGGAATAGAAGTAGATTGCCAGACCTCTTTTCCTTGTCATAAACACATACCACATGCACATCTATGGGCAATTTATAGTTACCAATCCAGTTACCATGTGTCTTTGAAATGTGAAAGGAAACTGGAGTACCTGGAGAAATAAAAAGTATGCTAAGATAGGAGGACATGCAGAATCTACATAGAGGGCATCTCAGCTCTGAACCAAACTGAAGAGCTTCTTGCTTTGAGGTGACAATGATACTCACTGCATCACTGTTTACCCTCGTTTTGTATTATAGTCCCTTATTTAGGAATAGGCTTTTTGAAACAATTTTTTGATTTAGTTATTAAATCCATATTCCAGTGAAGTTACAGACAATGGATGAAAGCACTTTTGATAACACAATAACATAATGTGTTTTCATACAGAAATAAACTTTAGTTCTGCTGATCATACAAGACTGACTACGGTCTTAAAATCCTGTTCTCTGACCAGTTCATTCTGATATTTAAAATGAGCCACCTTTATCCTTCAAGTGATCTTTCCTAACTTTACCGTTCTGAATTAGCTTCTGTCCAGCACAGGGGCAACAACTACCTTCCCTGTGGTAGGACTCAATGAACCTCCATCTCTGAATCAAATCTTGATCAAACTTTTGCAATAAAATCAGTACCAACACACACACACACACACACACACACACACACACACACACACACACACACACACACACACACACACACACACACACACACACACACACACACACACACACACACTCTGGGCAGACTCAGGGTAGAGCCTGCAGCTAACCCTGCACAGCTACAGTGCGTTTTAATAGATGCAAGAAGTGTAGGAAGCAGGAGGCCCATAGTGGAAGGGGAGACCACTCTGTCCGAACTATAAAAGAGGCAAAGTGATTCTAGAAGTAGGTGAGGAAGGAACTCCCACTATAAGTAAACTGATAACTAACCTGGTTAGTGTTGTCAGTACTGAGGTGATATGTATTCCAGGTATTCTGAATCCTAACATTACTACATTGGTGAAATATTTGTTCTCTTTGCTGAAGAGGTTTGTAGAAAGCCAAGTCTTTGTATTGTTTATTCAATTACTTATTTATTTATTTAACATCTGTTAAATGGTTAAGTGAACTGATCCATGGATCTTTTTGCAGACATGATCTGAGTCATGGAGGCAAAATACAGACAAAACAGTTGTAAAAACCTTATATATATATTGACACCCAAACTCCATTTGCAAACATTGGAAAAAGTGGTTGTGGATGGATGGTGGCTATATATATATATATATATATATATATATATATATATACACATATGCACATACACACACACACACACACACACACACACACACACACACACACACACACACACACACACACACGTATACAGCTATAATAAACAAGAGTTGTAAATGGATATACAGATACATATTCAAACAGTGTCATTAGAATAAAGTGAATAATCAGAGCAGCCTATGAGGGCTAGTAAATATGTATAAAAATAGTTATAGAATTACCCTGTAAGTATGAAGGAGGATTTAGCAGCCTTAAATACTAATGATTATAGAGCAGAGAGAGAAAGAGTGGATAGGAGTTTGCAATACATCTCTGAAGCAGGTACATGTATTTGCATTAGTTCGATGAGAGTATAGGGATACTTTGAATCCTTTCACATTATAGACAATCTCGGGCATTGATTTCTAGCCAAGTGGGGGTAATTTCGGAGAATAAACATTTTCAAGAAGAAGAAAAAAAGTTAGGTCATTGTATCTCTATGGTATCTGAGTTTGGAGTGAGTAGGTGGAGCATTTGATAGACAATTTGTTAATGAGTGGTGGACAGCACTGTTTATGAAGCAGTTTGAAAGTAAGTTTGTTGAGAAGATGAGTAACTTTGGCCTTGTTAGGAAAATAGAAGAAAACAAAAAAGGAGCGTATCACCATAGACATAATTGTTAGGAAAATATTTACTTTTCCTCAGTGTAGTACAAATATATGTAACAGATAGAGTACTTTGAATGACAAGCAGACTGGTTTATAACTATTACAGGGACAATTTTGATGCATGTGGTTAAAATGCATCTTCTGCATGAGCTAGTGACCTTAGAATACCACAGCATGTTTGTGTGTGTGTGTGTGTGTGTGTGTGTGTGTGTGTGTGTGTGTGTGTGTGTGTGTGTGTGTGTATTAATTTATCTATATGGGTCCCATTCAGAAGCTCGACTCTTCAGAAAGTTGAACCTTATATGGTTGAGACTATATGATCGACTTTTCGGAATGTTCAAGCTTTTGATTAGAGATTGCAGTACATTGGGAATCGGGAAATTTACCATTTTCCCCACTGTAGTGCAGTTTCGGAGTTGGTATATATACTATGCAGGGGTGCAGCCCCCCCCCCTGCAAAAAACATAGAATTTTCCGAAGTTTGACTCTTCGGAAAGTTGATCATATGGTCTTGACCATATGAAATTCGACTTTTTGAACAGTCGAGCTTCTGAATGGGATAACACACACACACACACACACATACACACACACACACACACACACACACACACACACACACTCACACTCACATATCTTTTACTACTCTGTTCTGGACATTCCATACATTTCTGTAAAGGAAACTTGTAAAACAACTACTAGTACACAGAATTTTTACATTGAAATAGTGCCTGAAGAATGAACCCTTCAATACTGTCACACACACACACACACACACACACACACACACACACACACACACACACACACACACACACACACACACACACACACACACACACACTCACGTACACACATCAGTATAAAATGCTTATAACAGAATGAAAAAAAAAATGCAGATTTAGTTCTCAGAAAAAAGACTTTAATGCATAATGCCTTCAGTTTCATTTTGTAGCACACATTATTACTTTTGCTACAGCTTCCATACCATAAGCTGAAGATGGCACGCTTTCTTCATTGACAGTTTAGGTTTTGCAACCATCACAAATATTGCATGAAATTTCTTCTATTTTATATGTCAGCAGGCAGAAGGACCCTAGCAGATGTGCAACAAGTGATGTTGTCTTTTGCAGAGGTCCCTCTTATTACATACTTAAATATGCCACTCCTCTGTTTGCACATGTAAAATATACACTGAAATCTGTCACTCACCTCCAATGCAGGATTTGGGTTTGAGGTAAATGCTTGGGGTGTTTGGGGTGGAGGCCAGGAGACTAGGATGTCCCTACCTATCAGTGCCTCATTGATGACAGATGACAGTGGCCAATAATGAATTTGGTGTGAGTTGTCAGGCTAGCAGCAGTGAATTGCACTTTTGTAGTCTACAACAGCTCTTGCACAGGTAACAAGGAGCAGGGAAGCAACTAAGAAGCCTAGATTGTGTGCTTGCTGCTACCGTAGTCCGGTTTCTTATGAAACTTGAAGCATCGCAGCAGTTTAGGGGTTATGTGGTGACCAGAAGTGCAGACGAAAGCCCTCTGAAAGGGTATTGCATGATGATATGGCTTGAATAACATGTCATAACATGTTCTGGATCTTTCCAAAGAATGACTAAGGATGTCTAGTGCAGAACATAAATCCCAACCTCCTGTCAAGTAGTTTTAACAGGAAGTGAACATCTATAGTACATACATTTATACATTGGATCTATTATGTGTTGTTTCTTAAATCCTTAATTTTAAGTATATTAGTTGAAGTTTGACTCTGACTAATCGCCAGGAACAGAGCACCAGTAGTACAGTTCAACAGCATTCTGATTAAATGCTGATGCTTAAGGAACATGGTCATAAAAATAATCATTTAGAGATAATCAGAGATGAGTTTTAAATAAGCTACATTATTTGGTAAGGGATGATACAGAACAGCAGTACAGACTTGCATTCTTCAATGACAAAAAAGGCTTCTTATAGGCATGCTTATTAAGAGCTTATAAATGAGTCAGCAGTGTTTTATTTAGCTGCATTGAAGTGTGCTGTAGTCAGACAAGCAGAACCACAAGACAGCATGTCTTGCGCCTACATAAGTTTAAGTAATCCTTAAACCAATTTAACTTGATTCAGTAGCAGAGAATCAGTCAAAATGAAGCAATAGGATGTCACAGACTAAAGCATCTCAACCTATGTTATAGGGAAAGGGCATTAGAAAGGTATATCAGAGATTAAAGAACAACGCACAGCAGTGTGCAGGTAGACTTGACTAACAAATTTTCTGTTAGAAATGACATCATCTTAGAGAAAATATCCCATCCACTCTGTTCAGTATGTACCTTCATTATGAGAATCAAGTTCTGATGTACAGGGAGTTTGAGAAGGACCCAGGTTTTGTTCATAGGTTCATACTAGGCTAACTGCCCTTATGAGCCATTTTAAGCCTAGCAATTATCTCTTGTGAGATTCAAACCCTGCACCTTGTGTTTGTAAGGCAAACACTTTAACCATTAGGCCACCCACCTAACCCTTAATAGAAGAATTTATTTTACTTATTTACTCACTTATTTTTGTTGACTGGGAAAGTCTGATCAGGCTATGGAAAATCCCCTTTTCAGCAGAGGTCCGGTGAGAAAACTCCACATGCAGACATTAACAAAAAAACATAGATGACAAAGAAGTAAAATCCAACAATATTCATAGGTATGTACATAAATTATAGCAACGCACTTTAAGGAGGTAACTGATAGGCAAGTATTACAAGTTAGGAAAGTTTTGCATTTTAAGTAGGTAAACTAATAATAATAATAATAATAATAATAATAATAATAATGTTAATAGATTTGGTGCATAAAGGCTAAAGCCAGTTTAGATAGTCAGTATTGGATGTTTGTGATCAGAAGTATATAGTTAGGGAGTTGTTGAGTGATAAGAATGGTAAAAAAATCTGAAGTAGGTTGAACTATTTCAAACTGTACAGAGGATGAAAAGGAGATATCATCAGAGCTGTGTGAAGTTAAATAGGGTGATGGGATTGGGAAGGGAGTAAGTTCGAATGGTGGAGATGTGAAACTAGTTTAAGGTAGTAGGAAAAGGGAAGATGTGGAATGAGTGGGGAGTAAACGAAAGTTGCAGGAAAGGAGGAGGATGAAATAATATACAGAGGTGAATTAGGGTGGAAAAGGAGAAGAGAGTGAGAAGCCAGGTGCAGAGAGGATATGGAGTGACAGAAGGTTGGAGGAAAGGAAGAGACTGAAATAACATACCGAGGAGGTGAGTTACACGGGAAAAAGAGGGAGAGTGAGGATTTAGGTGTAGAAGGACGTTAGGTGAGCAGCAGTGAGGTTAGGTGAGAGGCAGTGAGGTTAGGTGAGAGGCAGTGAGGAGAATGATATTTGTGAAGGAAAATGTAGAGGGTAGTGCTAGAGGTAAGGCAAGGTTTAGTGAGAGGAGAAAATAGAGTTTATCCTGGGTGAGAGAAGGAGCATAGCTAGGAATTATTTTAGGTGTTTCTTTAGGGTGAGCTTAAAGCAGTTTGATTTGTCAATTTATTTACAGGAAAGAGGAACTGAGTTCTAGAGTTTTGCTGCATAATTTGAGTAGAGTCTCCTGCAGAGATGTTAGCTTTGGTGACATTGAGTAAGGATTTGTTGGTTGAACAGAGATCTCTGTGTGGAGAGTAGAGCTGAAGGGAATTAATAAGAGTGGAGCAATTCTCTGGTTTGTATATAAGTTAAGTGCATATTTCTCCAAGAAATCTGTCATAATTGTAAAGAACCATATTGATCACACAATTGCAGTGATGACAAATTTTGAATAACCACATTGCTGCACCAATGACAAAGAATGAATGACCACACTGCTGTAGTGATGACTAGGGATGAATGATCACACTGCTGCACTAATGCAATGACTAAGAATGACCAAACTTCTTTTCCAGCCTGCAGGACTCTTGTGACAAATGTGTATGTATTAATGTAATATTCTCAGGGTATTAATCAATAATAAGCAAATATTCAAAGGCAACTGTTCAACCAGTTCTCAGCTGTTGGAAACCAAGCACATATGCTTTAACTTGTTACAGAATCTATCCATCTGTCTGTCTGTCATTGTGTTGTGCAAGCCTGAAAGCTTTTTATCTTGTCTGAATTCCTCCTTTGTGACCCTAAATAAATCATTTACATGAATGTAGTTGTCAATTAGCACCTTAATTCAGGCTCATGGCAGGTCTGTGCTTCCCATCTTGAAGCACTATGAAGCTTATTCATACTTTTCGTATCAGACTGATTAAGAATACAGATAATGTTCACACTGAAATGTCAAGGTCTTGGCATGCTGTTCCCGGCAGATGAAGAAAACTTAAAAACAGTTCTCACTTGCAACCAATATGCACTCGTGTAGTACAGCTCACTTCCTTCGGGGTTATTCACTCCTTTAAGCTTTATTTCATAACAACATTTAAACAAAATACTGTTGGTCAAATAATTATATTTGCTGTTATTTTCCATGCATTTGTTTGAGCTGTAGTACAGAACATTTATTTATTTTTATTTAAGATTTGTTTACCGGGAAAGTCCAACTTGGAACAAAGCTAATTTCAGCAGGAGCCAGGGGAGAAACACTCCAGATGCATGTCTTTGTAATGTGGGAGGAAACCAGAGCACCCAGAGAAGACCTACACAGACACAGGGAGGACATGCAGATTCTGCACAGAAGGCACCCCAGCCAAGAATCAAACTGGAGAACCTCTTGCTGTGAGGTGACAATGCAACAACTGTGCCACTGTGCTGTCCAAATTTCAGTTATGTACGTGACATTTAAATGTAAAACAATAATCTGTTTTTCAACATTGCAATCATGAATGTTGCAAGTATTAGTTATCATGGTCTCAACACATCAGTAAGTGATATATTTATGCCAATTATTCTGAAATGTGATGTATGTTGAGTGTCATGCTAAATATTTATGACATGTATGTGTCATATTGTTACTAACCCAACATTCAGTATATATTGGACAATAATGAATTTCTTCCATGATAAACTAATATTTGCATCTGAGCACCATGTTTAAAGGAGGCAAAGTGTGATTAGCATCTACTTATACACAGTAGTGTGAATGCTGTCTAAATGTGAGCACTGATTTGAGTGGACATGATACACTACAGTTTTCTGTATAAAAGTCTAATAATACTACAGGCCAGGACTTTCCAAGATGGCTGCATGCTGATTAATAGCTTAAATTCAGCTATCCCAGTGTGAAAAATGAAACTGAAAGACAGGGGCCAGGATCTCTGTCACTTTTAGTAAAGTCAGTTACTGGGTGGAAAATACACTGCCTGGATGTCAGCAAAGAAGAAACTAAGTGAGACTGACATAAAATCAATTAGAAAAGGTGAAGAGAAAACACTGACTGGGAAGAATCCTGCAGCTGTTCAGCAAAAAGCAGTTTGAGCTCTAACTTTAGTACAAGACATGGCTTCCAGTGATCTAGAGGAAAACAATAAATCAAATGTGCTCAGAGCTGATTAAAATAAATGAAACACTGAAGGAGTTTATCAACTCAAATAACAAAAGGCTACAAAAATGGAAGAAGCTTTATAGGTTCATTGGTGGGTGCTAGGCTATCTGCCCGAAGGCATTTCTAAGCATAGCCAGAATGTGTTTGCTTTCACCGTCCCCTTAGATTAGTTCCCTGTGCCTCTATCCAGCAGAGCCACTGAAGTTATCCCCGAGGTAAACTTTCTGTTTCCCGTCCACTCATCAAGGTTTCTTTTGAAGAGTGTTAGTGAGGAGCTCTGCCTAATGTAGATTGGGATCTTGTTCCAAAGAATGGGATGTCTCTGGGACAGGAATCTATCCCTCCAGCACATCCTATTTATCGTTGTGGTAAGGTTTAGATCCCTAGAGCATGTGGCTCGAGGGGATAAGGTTTTCTTTAAGTGGAGCATGTCCATCAATTCTGGGTTGGACATGGTCTTGTATGTCAGCCAGAGATCACCTCTGAGTAGGCGGTATGCAACCGAGTACAGCTGTAGTTTCTTCAGTCAAGCTGCATAGGGCATCTGTTTGAGGCCATTGTTCCTCTTGGTGAGGTACGTCTGTGGTCTTTCCAGCTGTTGCAGGTGTCTTGTAAGGTACATCCCAAATGGGGCATTGTACTCTAAGATGGGTCTGATGAATGATGAGTAGAGGGGCACAATGACCTCTTTTGATCTGGATGCGAACCCTTTTGTGATTAGGTGGGCCATGTAGAAGGATTTTCTAACCACTTTGGCAATGTGATTATCATAGGTGAGATTACTATCTACTTGGGTCCCCAGATCCCTTTTTATGTCTTCCATATTTAGGGGACTGCCACCTATGTGGTAGTTTGTGGGTACTTTGTTTTTTCCAAAGGGGATGACTATGCACTTTTTGGCATTTAGCTTGAGGCCATGATTTTTACATCAGGTATCCATCTCAGTGAGACCCTTTTGGAGGATGTCTGTGTCAACTGGAGAGTCAATTATAGCCCCTAGTTTACAGTCATCTGCAGACTGAGCCCTGGGGAGCACCACTTGTAACCGGTTTAGAGATGGACCTAGCTCCCGCAACTGTCATCATGTGGGTTCTGTCCATGAGCCAGTTGGCAACCCATCTTGTGACATAGGATGTTTATGTTCAGGCTGGTGAGCTTATCTATAATACCAGAATGGGGAATGGTGTCGAAGGCCTTAGCTAGGTCTAGGTAGACTTGTTTGTACCACCTTTCCCGCGTCTACAGCCTTGGTAACTGTCTCGAAGAAGTCCACCAGGTTTACGAGGCATGATCTGCCCTTAACAAAGCCGAACTGGGTAGGGTCCAGTGTTTGGAGGTTCCCAATGTCTCTGTTAATGAGTTCCATGATGATGTGCTCCATAGCCTTGCAGACCAAGCTAGTCAGGCTTATAGTGCGATAGTTCCCAGGGTCTGTTGTGGCTCGACCTTTGTGGAGCAGAATAACCATTGCTGTGCACCACTCTATGGGTATGTAACCTGTGGAGAGGCTGAGGTTGAACAGTGTGTTTAGGAGAGGGGTTAGTTCATCTTTGAGCTTGTGTAGGATGCAGCCTGGGACACTGTCTAGTCTCATTGCTGCTGAGTTTTTGGCTTTGGAGAAGGCTGTCTTAAGCTGAGTGTCTGTGATTTCAGGGACTCTACATTCTTCTGGTATGGTTATGGGCCCTTTTGGGGGTGAGATAGGGTGAAGTTTGCACTGAACCTGTCTGCCAGGATGTTGGCAATATTGGTCAGTTCAGTGTATTTTGTGCTATTCTGCACTAACTCCGAGCAGATCTGAGCATTGCCACTTGAGCAAGTGCTGGGCTGAGAAATTAATGGCTTGAATGCTTAAGTTGAAAGTTTGTCTAGTTCCAAGGGAAAAATTGAAGAGGAGACTTTGTGGAGCTGGGAATAGTTTTACCCTAGCTAACCAGTGCTGCCCAGTGTGCAAAACCAGGCAAATATGGTATTTATAGCAGGGAAATGAAAGATATAGAAATTAGCCCAAGATGGCCAATAAACTACTACTTTCTGGACTGAAACCATTCCTCCAGGGACAGATAGGCTGCTCAAAGCTCCCCTCTCTCACAGATAAACAGAGAAACTTCCTTCTATCTAAGTAAGGTATGGGCAAACACAGAGATTTGTAACACAGCCCTGAATTCAGCACTAACCTGAAAACTGGACTATACTAGCATAGAAAGATGGGAAACAAGTATATACAGATATTCAGATGAGCCAATAAAAATGCAAAATAATAGATTGGCTGAGTATGAGACCTCCCAATAAGACATTTTTAAAAAAAATGGTAGAATTAGAGAACAGAGCACATAAGGAAAATCTGAGATGTTCTGCTGTACTGCAGAAACTAGAAGAAACAGACTGTATTAATGTTATGAAGGCATAAATAAGTAACTTGACTGGTATTCCACAGCAGGAACTGTTAATTGAAAAGGCAAGGGATGAGGATTATCCTGGCATGTATGTTTCAAACCTGACCATGTGAAAACAGCTGTAAGCCTACCAGCAGAAATAGGTGATCATGACAAAACTTTGGCAAAAGGGCAAAGAATTAAAAGTTGGAGTCAATAGAATGCTTGTGGAAAATAACTGTTTACTGTACACCAGGGAAAATAAATTTTCTCCAGCAATCAGGGAATGTTGACAGGCAGGTGTGAGATTCAAGCTGCTATATCCAGTTGTCTTCAAAATATTTTTACTGGAGGATCAAAGTCATTTTTGATGCAGAAAAGACTAAGCAGGAAATGCAAATGTTTATCTAACAAAAAGAAGCAGAGTACCCTTCTTCTTGGGGGCTCACACCAAGTAGAAGGGGACTCTGCTTCTCATTCATCTGATAATAAACCACATGGAGAGACTTTGCCAGTGAAACCTTTTCCATTGTTCCAAAGTAAAATGCTTGAAAGACAGAGAAAAGCACAGGAGTTGACTAGAAGAATTAGGAGTACCTTGAAACTGAACTGGAGTCTGGAGTTGGGAGATGGAGATAAACATGAAAAAGATCGACAATAGGGAAATTAGTGAATAAATGTAAGAATGTAAAGCATCAGTCTCATTTGAGAAATACATCTCTATAAGAAAACGTGGAAAGAGTGGACTTTTGCTGGATTTATTAAACTTGTAGGGAACTAAAAGGCATTTGCCTCATTTCATGTCATTGATGTTCGGAAAGACTGGGGAGTGGGAGAGGAAGGAAAAAGATAACTGTAAAAAAGTAAAAATTTCTGTTCTTAACAGCATTTCTATGAAACTTTGTATGATATAAATTGCATGTTTTAGAGTAAAGCATTGTAGTTGTTCTTGCATGTGATAAATATAATAAATTAAGCAGATCCTTTTTTCTCTTTCTTTCTTCTTTTTTAGGTATTAAGAAATGTAGGCATTGGAATGCAAAAAGAGAAAAAAAAGGCTACACAAAAGCATGTTGAAGATAATAGGCCGTAATCTTGGGTTGTTGAAATGGGGAGTGGGTTGCAAAAGTACACAGATCATAATAGATGTAGAGCTGACATGTTTTCTCTTACTTTTGCATTGGTGAGTGTCTGAATTAAGACCCTTGTTAATATAGTTTGATTACTTTTACATGAATGTAAATTTGCCTGTGTCACAAGTGATAATTCAATAAAGGTGTCTGAAAAAAAGACCTTTGATTTAATCTAGTAGGTTTTAAGTGGCAGCAAGTAAAAATGAGAACACTGAATATAATGACAAGTTTTCCTTTAGCAATAAATGTTTCAGCTTGTCTTTAGAAACATGCGGCTAAGGACTACATTTTTTTCTTTTATGTTTTCATTGTTCAGTAACTGATTATAGGTCAATAAAAAGTCAGAATACTGGTTTTGTCAAGGCTAAAAGTTGATATTTAATAAAAGTTAATATTTTCTGAAAGCATGCAAGTTGTTTGTCACACCTGGGAAGGGAACAAAAAAAAAAAAAAAAAAAAAAAAAAAAAACATACATCAATTAGTGTAATTAGAAGCACAGGCAGTAACATATGTCTTAGCATGGATAACCTCACATTTAGTTTAATTAAGCCCTGTGTTTGCAGCTGGCTATTTGGGGCAATAAATCCTATTAGAAGGATTAAACTTCCTTATTTGAAGATGTATATAGTTTTGTGTGTTTGTATTAAGTTAACAATTTATGGGGTGTTCCAGAATTTTGTGTTTTTGTTTGAGGGTTTAATTAAAACAAAAGTCTTGTAAAATGTGACAAAAGTTCCAATGCTGAAGATAAGTAAAATGCATGTATCATAAAATAGACATTTAAAAAAGCTGTCATATATAATAGATGGGTATAATGACATTATAATGGTAACACTTTCCACATTATCTTGGAATATGAAGGGCCTAACAGGTATAAGCAAAAAGGAAAAAGATATTTAATTGCATTAAGAAATGCATAGTGCACATAGAAATGCTACACATCCCGAAAGAAATGAGCTTGTGCATTTGATAAAGAAAGGATTTCAGGAAAGATATTCAGCAGGCTATAAGGGACAATGATAAATAGAAGTACTTATATTCATTGCTAGAGGCAGACCTGGATTATGGTCAAATGGGCCCCTAGGCAGGGTAATGGATCAGGCCATCCCCCCACAGTAATCCCCCCAGCAACACCCCTTAAGCCATTCCAGTGTCCCTTTACTTGGCTATTTCTCTCCAGTTAGCATAAACACTGTTCAAACCTGTCAGCATGCATACTATTTTCTTCTTTACTTCTGCAATGATTAGCGATATAAAATTTGAAATAAAAGTTTTAAACAGCACAAACACCGATAGCCATTTGCTAAGCAAAACAATACAGTCTCACAATGAAAATAGACTTAGCATGAACAGTAAGCTTCTCTGCCCTTGAAACTCACATCCATTGAAACATGCATCTGGCCAGTGGTGGATTAAGTTTACTTTTGGGCTGTTTTCAAACCATAGGCCCCTTGCACACATTTTTAGAACCATGCATTCAAGCATATGTTCTTCGATACACCATCTTGATTGTATTAAATTATATTCCTTGCATAATACAGCACCACCTGTTAGAATGTGTTTCAAATTTGTGGGTTTGAACATGTTTCCAGTAAGTAATGAAACAAAACATATGAACCAATAATGACAAAACTACCCATTACAGAAAATTTCAATTACAAAAGTCTGGTCAGATTTATGTCATTACAATCCACCAATATCAGTCAATATACACAGTCTCTGCAAAAGTAAAGTCATCTCAATAATTCCACAATAAAGAGATCTATAACTAACGAACAGGTTGCTGCTTGCAAACAACTTTACATTTCAGTGTTTCATGTACAAATGTAATGCCTGCTGCCCTTGAAGAATAAATTGTGCATGTTATATTAAAAATGGTAAGCTGGTATCATTGCAATAGGGAATGGATGTCAAACCATTAACAGATTCATAGTTACTAGGCAGGACACATGCAAGAGTGTGTTACCCCCAAAGGTTAAAGTATTACAGAGTAAGGGGAATCTCACAGAACAAGAAGAGGCACAATTGCCGAAAATGTGTGAGTACTTGGATAATATACATGAGTTTAGAAAGACTACTGTTAATCAACTGTTTTTTGATAATAACTTCAGAGCAGAAAAACTTCTGATAAAACAAATTAGGCAACAGAAAGTAGAAAGGGTTGATGCCAAACTTAGGGAGCCAGAGATTCTACAGAAGTATTAGAGATATTCTGGAAATTTTATAAAAAATTTGTATAAAGCAGAGATGTGGGGAAATCAAGAAAAAGCATAAATGGAAATATTTATAGAAAAAAATGGGTCTACTTTGTTTTGTTGAATCTCATTTCACTGAATGTCATTTCACCCCAACCACATAGCTGAAAAGTCAAATTACTGAAAACTCATTTCACCGAATCTCATTTCACTGAACTGCAGTTAGTATATATGGCACTGTGTAGAGAACTGTAAGGCAAGTAAAAGGTATATGTCCTTTTCCCCACTGTAGTGTGATACTGGAGTTAGTATATATATATATAGTTAGGAGGGGGTTGTGGGGGGCACAGCCTCCCCACATTGGGGGTGTGTGGGTGGCATAGCCCCCCCACCTTGTTTGTTTTATATTGCATTTTACCAAAAATGTCAAAACAATACATTTTAAAAAATAGACATGCATAGTTACAACACCAATAACTAACTCTCTCTGGAAGACAATATGTACTCAAAATAAGTAGGGGGGCTATGCCCCCACCCCCCTAACTATATATACGAACTCCAGGATAACACTACAGTGGGGAAAAAGGCATTTTCCTTTTATTTGCCTTACAATACTCTACACAGTGCCATATATACTAACTGCAGTTCAGTGAAATGAGATTCAGTGAAATGAGATTCAACTAAACAAAGTAGAACCAGAAAAAATATACTAAGGTTAGAGGTAGATGAGGTTCAACAATTAGCAGTTAAGATAGAAAGAGATGAAAAATTCAAGGATAAAAAGGTATGGTATTCAAGAAAAGCTGGCTTTATTTGCAGATGACATTATTTAGTACCTAATGGAAACAGAAAAGGACATCTCATTGTGGTGGAAGATTTTGAGACAGTTCCTTTTTTTGGGATATAAAATGAATGAAGATAAAACAAAGGTTATGGCTGTAAACTAGGTACTTACACATGAATTGGTTCAGCAATTCCCAGATATAGGGGGTCATGGTAAAGGGAAATATTTTGGAGTATGGATTAAAAAGGATGTTGCTAAGGCAACTAAGGATATGTGGGAAGAGACTAAACAAAAGATACTACAAAAACTGAGAAACTGGGAGCTCTTGCCTATGGATATGGATAGCAAGATACAAGCAGTAAAATATCTTCAATCTGTTTAGTTTCATACACAGGTCAGGCATATTTTTATACCAGAGGAGACGTTGTGGATAGTAATTAATAAAGAATTGAAGGATTTTATGTGGGAATGGAAAAGGTCAAAAATCAAGTGGGATAAGTTGATCCTTCCAATAGAACAAGGAGGTTTAGGATTACCTGATTTGAAGGGATATTTTACAACTATACAATTAAGGCTATTATAAAAAACACAAACAAAAAGCTACAATTCGAAGTGGAAAGGTAGGATGATGAAGCAGGATGGAAATTCAAGAAATAATGAAAGAGTGAGATATTGGATGCATATCCTTAAGGAGAATAGCAGCAGTCATACAGAATATTAAACAAAAGGGCAATACAAGAAGGTCATATGGAACAAAGGATCATTCGTTGTTAAATAAAGTCACAGTGGGGAACTGTAAAAAGGGGAAGAATCTAAGTATATCATGGACTGAGTATAAAAATGCATTTGACACTATCCCACATTCATGGATAAAAGAGTGCTTAAAATGTATAAGATACACCCTACACTGATAGATTACATTACAGTGACCATGAAACAGTGGCAGACCACTTTATTAAGCTAGTATAAAGTACAAATTATTATTCCAAGGATAACAATTCAAAAGGGGATATTCAGGGGTGACTCTCTGTCACCCTGCTAGTCTGTCTTGCCCTTAACCCATTAAGCTGTCTACTTAACAGCTTAGGCCATGGCTATAATCTGGCTCCTAGAAAACAACAAAGTGTAAAGACTTCTCATCTTCTCTTTGTCAATGATTTAAAACTGTATAGCTCATCAGATGCGAAACTGAAAGCACAGCTGCATGTTATCAAAACGTTTTCAGATTATATAAGAATGTCATTTGGTCTTGATAAATGTGCAAAACTAACCCTTAAAGCAGGAAAACTGCAGCACCAAGAAAACATCAGTTTGGGACAGGAATGTGATATGAAAGAACCTGAGCAAGAGGGAGTATGTAAATACTTGGGAAGTGACGAAGGACCAACAATAAAACATGAACAAATGCAAATAAAACTTAGTACGGAATACTTTAGAAGACTTAAATTAATCCTGAAAACAGCATTGACATCTAGGAACAAAATCCAAGCTATAAACTAATTTGCTCTTCCTATCCTAACTTACAGTTTTGGAGTGACTGACTGGCCCCAAAACATGTTGGATAGATTAGACAGAAAACCAAGAAGGATGCTTCATGCTCACCAAATGATTTATAAAAATCAGTGCATACCAAGATAATATAGTCCTCATTCCAAAGAAAGTATGAGCCTCCTTGAAATTGATTACATGTATAGATCTGCAATCATGGGACTACACACATATCTGCTGACCTCAAAAGACCCAAATGTAGTGAAAGATTTGAAACATGAAGAGAATAAATCTAAGATTACTTCTCTGCTTAGTCTAACAGAAGCATATTGGCATCAGGCAGGAATGGAAATCAAACCACAAGTAGATAAAATCAGGCAGCAACTGAATATGCCCAAAAACAAAAGAAAGAATGTAAAGTGAAGGACCAGATGAGAACGCAAGAAATGTGGAAAATATAGTTGCAAGTATAGAAAACTTCTGGAAGAACCTTATGTTGATCAGGATCGAATGCAGGTATGGTTAAGGAGAAGCGAATTCAAACCAAGGGATGAAAGGTTAATATTGGCAGACCAAGATAGTGGGTTACATACACATTGGTTTTCAAAGTCCATTGAACATGTGGGAGAAATAGACAAATGTAGGTTTTGTAAAACAGAATTGGAAACAGTTGCACACCTCATTGCTGGTTGTAACAAACTAATGAAAAAGGACTCCATACTGAAAGGCATAATAATGTGGCAAGACTGTTGCACTGGGGATTGTGCAAACATTATGGTATCGAAGTGGCTGAAAAACACTGGAAACATCATCCACAAAGCATCATAGAAAATGATGAAGTTTACATCACATGGGATCATCCATTACCAACAGTTCAAAAGATAGATGCTAGAAAACCAGATATAGTGGTCCATGAAAAGAAGACAAAAGTAGCATTTTTCATTGAAATCGCTATATCCAGTGACTACAGTGTCTTGCATACAGAGAGACACAAATTCATAAAATATCAGGATTTGCAGGCAGAAACGAGAGCAGTGTGGAAGAAAGATACCCAGACACTTGCAATAGTAGTAGGAGCAACAGGTCTTATAAAGAAAGAATCTACAGTCGTATTTAGGTATGTTACCAATACATGGTAACTCCATATGTATTGCAGAAGGAGTCATTACTGGGCACATTGCAAGTGCTGCGAAGAGCACTTCTTGCTGACATCAGAGATTGAAACAATACTAATTTCATGAACTTTAGTCGTACTTTGACTTAGGAATTGGGTCCATTCCTATCATGATATTAGAAACCCAAAATATTTGAGGAAATTAAAAAAAATACAGAATATTAAATTCATAAAATAGCAGAGAGTATACTAAGAACTAAGCCAACAAGCAAATGCAGAAAGTAGATTCTGCTAATAGGGATGACTGTAATTAGGATTACAGAGAATACGCAAGAGGAATCTGGAATTTACTAGAGGAACCTGGCAAAGGGACCAAGGTATTGGGGAAAAAATATTGGACAGGAAGAGGTAATAGAATGGGAAGAGACCAAGAAGACATTTTCACTGCAGACTACAGATTGCCTTCTTGTCAAGGACTGATATTAGAGTATAGGCAAACAGAAAGGGATAGGGAGATTCTAAGTGAAAGACCAGCACTGTTAGAATTTTTAGTTGATTCTAGAACAGAAGTTTCTATTAAAAAAGGGATAATTAGTAGGACATAAAATATTGCACAATAACCATAGGAATCAATCAGAGGAGGTCAAAAAAGATTGGGAAGAGAGAGATTAGATTAGCAATTTATAAAGAAACAATGGGAGGACATGTGTATGCCTCCCAAGTATGTAACAAAGTATAGAAAATTTAGGATTTTTACCTGGAAGTGATTCCATAGGTACTTTTATACCCCAAGTAGACTCCAAAGAATTTTTCCTCGGGTAGATGGCAAATGTTGGAGGTGTAAGGGGGAAGCAAGAGGTACCTGGGCGCATATATTGTCTGATTGTAATGACTTGGCAGACTTTAAAAATTCCCTGTAGAGTAATCTGTCATGAATATTGGATGAGCAAATGAGTGAAACTAAGGAAATGATGTTTTTGAGCAGGGATACAGGTTCTGAATTGCAGAGACATAGTAAGGCCATGTTAAGTTCAGTTCTGTTGGCTGCCAAAAATGCAATTGTTAGAAAATGGAAATCAAAGTCTAAACCAACTGACTTTGAAGTAATGAATATTGTAACAGAGTCAAAATAACAGGAAGTTGCATCTTTAGAAAACAGTATCTGGGAACAATACATGCAGAAAACAATGTTTTGGAGGAGGAATGAGGTTTACGAGAACGCAGGAACTGAACAATTTATGTAATGTTGGATTGATCACATTGTATAGAACCATATATGTGTTGTATAACGTTTGTAAATGTGAACTTGTTAATATGGTTTGATTACTTTTATATAAGTGTAAGCTTGCATATGCCAGAAGTGATAATTCAATAAAGGTGTTTTTTAAATAATACTGCAAGCAAAAACCACAAAGTATATTTAGCAATGCCAGAGGCTGCTGAGGTAATAACGAAGTTTTCCAGTGGAGGACACCTGCCTTTGGGAGTCCCTGTTGCCACAACTGTACTAATAATTTATATTACTTCTCATGCTAAGCATTCTCCTAATCTTATACTAATGTCTGATTTATTCAAATTGTTTGTTGTTTGTCTTTCGGCTTTTCCTGGTTAGCAGTCGTCACAGCAGAACTCCGGTCCGCTAATGATTGGCAGTAGATTTTCACGAATGTCGAGGTGCCAGCCCAATGTCCAACCTTCAACAAAGGCACGCCCATTTACGCATGTCTTTCGAATGCCACCCAACCGCGGGGAGGACATGCAGATTCCAATTCCTCATATTTTGCTTACTTATTGTTTGTTAACCTGGTAAGTGGACTGATCTGAACATCCATTTCAGTTCTGACTCTGTCCAAATGACAACAGTGGGATATAATAGTATACATATATAGCTTGATGCTTCCTGCATACATCAGAAGCTTACATCTTTGAAAACACACAATAAATTGTACATGGATTGAACATGCATACATGGCAATGAGTACAACATTCTCTAACAGAGCAAATGGTAATAACAAGTTGAATACATAAACAGCCTGATACTTTTCTACATAGAATAAAATATTATAGCTTCTAACAATATGCTAGAAAGTTCTGTAGCCTGAACCTGTATTCATAAATGTTATATATAGTAGTTGACAATTTAATTGACTTTGTAGTCTTTATAAATGTTTTATTGAGATAATTTATCTTGTGACAAAAGTTTTATATACATGGTTATATACAGATTTGTATACAAGTTTATATACAAGTTATGCCAGCTCATTAGTCATAGCTGTAGAACGTATTAGTTCAATATGAACATTCCATAATGAAAACAAAACCTTAATTGTCCAGGTTTCTGTACCATATAGAAGTACTTGTCTCTCCACTACTTTCTACACTTTACACTTCAGCTTCTTTGGCAATTCTTCTGTCATACACTACCTCTTACACTCTGTGACAGATGGCTACAACCTCCCTGATTCTAGCTTTGACCTCCTTGTTCAGGCTTCTCTTCTCTTCATCCACCCCTCCCAGATACTTAAAGCTGTTAACCTGCTTAACTATTTTCCTTTCTATTTCACTTTTCAGCTTCTGATCTCCCCCGTGCTATCATGACAGCTGTCTTGTCTATACTTAGTTTCATTCCACTTGCCTTCAGCTTTGCATTAAAATCCTCTGTCAGTTCATGCATCTCCTGTTTACACTCTGCTTATAATGCCACTTCATCTGCATAGAGCAGCTTTGTTAATTTTGTCTCTCAGACTGGTTTGGTAATGTAGTCCATCACAAAAATAAACACTAATGGACATGGAGCTGACTGTGATGCACACCCACTCCAACTGGGAGCCCTTCTGTGAGTTTGAACACTGTTCGTACTTGTGTCATTGGGACTTTCTACGTAGCCTGCACTAATTATACTAATGTTTCTGTGACATCAGACCATCACAGCTTTCTTGGGATCTTGTCATATACAATACTTTCTCTAAGTCTAGGAATGCTTGGACTCTTTCCTCACTTCTAGCTTCTACACCACCATCTGTCTGACTGTAAACATTAGATCATTTGTGCTGCATCCTAATGTGAATCTAAACTGCCCATCTCTCATCTTACTTTCTATTGCTCTATGTATTCATTTATCAATTTCCCTCTCCAAGACATTCAGACAGAGTGACAGGCATTTGATATCTCTATATTGCCCAGAGATGTGGATGTCCTTTTTGTTCTTGTGCACTGGCATTAGTATGCTTGTTCTCCAGTCGTCTGGGGTACGCCTTTCTCTCCATACTGCTGTGAGACCCTTTAGGAGCCACATCTCCCCTAAGTCATCCAACGTCTTGATCATATCTGCCATGGGCATTTGAGTTTACCAGTCTTGCCACTTTCCCTGATTTCATTTTCATTAGTGCAGGTTTTACTTCTTCTAGAGTTGGTAGTTTTACCTCTTTCATCATAGTCTGTGTTTGGAACAGTACAGCTTCTGTGAGGTTTTCTGCATTCAGAATCTGATAAAAGTACTCCTTCCATCTGCTTTTGATGTCTTGTGGACTGGTGAGCAGGTGGTTGCTGGCATCCCTTAGGAGTTGTGTCTAATAATGTTTATCTTCCTGACTTTACCTTACAACTTGATAGATCATCTTATTGTTGTATGCTGAGACATTTTCTAGAAGCTGGTAGAGTGCTTCTGATGCCCTGTTCTTTGTTATTGCAACTGCTCTCTTAGGTTCTTTTCTTAGCTAATCAGTATTCGTTCTTATCCTGGTCTGTCTTTTTTGTCTCTTACTTCTTCATGCACTCCTTTTTTTTTTGATAACTTTCTGGACTTGTGCATTCCACCTCTGAAAGTGACCTGACCCACCAGAGCCAGATCCAACACTAGGCAACCTAGGCAACTGCCTAGGGCCTGCTGGCTAGTGGAGGGCCCATTGCCTTGGGTGGGGAGGGAGGGTTCTGGCCACTGGTCACAACATTGATTTAATTAAAAATAAGTTTCTGTACATCATACTTTCAGTATTGTGGTGTGTGTGTGTCTGCTTAGACGCACATACACACAACACTAAAAGAGCAAAAGTGCAAGAGATTTGATTTACACTGGATGAGTGTTGCTCTGCATTTGTCTGCTTTAAGACGTACACAGGGAGTGGCAGATGGCATTATGTATTAACTTGCAGCAGGCATGGTTTTCTGAACTGCAGAGCAACAGCAGAAATGTCTGAACTGATAAGCTGCAGGGAGCTTACAGGTAGTGTGTGTTTTTCTGAACTACTACAGCAACTTTTATGAGAGAGCAGAACAGGAGAAACTTCCAAATTTTTCTGTGTGTGTGTGTGTGTGTGTGTGTGTGTGTGTGTGTGTGTGTGTGAAATACCCTAGTTAGGGAAGGCTGCTTAGTTAATTAATGTACAAACTTACACAGGCTCAAACCCTGTACCTTAGATACAAAGAACAAGAGTCTTAATCCTCTACACCAATACTTATGCCTCCCAGTTCAAGACATTTGGATAGGGCCAAAAACTAATGGAGGGACAAAGGCCCTAAAATAGGGGCAGTTTTTAAAATATTTTTGTTAAAGCCGATAGAATAACAGGCTTTGTTTTATTTTTATTTTATTTTTTTTTTTTATTTAACATTTGTTGACTGGGCTAGTCTAGCTGAACATATGTCCATTTTCAGTAGAGGCCCGGGGAGAAAAGCTCCAAAAGAACAAATAATTTAAACAAATTACAGTTACGAGGCATTTAGGTTCGTTAACAGATACATTATAGAGTAGATAAGCTAACAACACAGATAAAATACCACTTCCCTTATTTACAGGATTGAAAAGAAAATATATATATATATATATTTTTTAAGAGTAGCAAGTAGGAAGAGGGAAAAATTATAGAATAGGTCTAGGTAAGGAGTGGAAGGAGACTAGTAAAGGAGGAGAATATAAAGAGGAAAAGGCGAGAGAAATAAAGTGCGGAAAGCTTTCAGAAGAGCAGGAAGCAGGTGGAAATCTATTAAGTGTAGTTGGGTGAAGTAGGCCCAGCTTTCATGTAGAATGAGGTTTAAAAAATGAAAAAATAAAGGGTGGAATAACTAAGGAAGAGGCAGATGGTGAAGTAATGGGAGGATAGAGTATTTAGTCAGGGTTGCTGCAGGGACAGAGCCAGTGGTTGGTAAGATGAAGTTTAAGTTTCTTTTTGAAAAGTGAGGTAGAGGAGATCTTAGTGAGTTCATCAGGAAGTAGGTTCCAGGTTTTCCCCACTATATAGGAGAAAAGGGAGTCACCTGCTTTATTGTTGGATTTATGTATGGATACTAAAAGTTTTTGAGCTGAGCGAAGGTTAGAAAGATTTTTATAAGGACTGATAAGATTTGTAAGAACTGGTGTTTTATCGGGGAAATAAAGGATATTTTGGGTGATAATTAGTTGTTGAATTAAGAACTGATTGTGCAGCTCAAGCCAACCAAGTTGCTTTAAATTTAGGCAGTGGTGTGTTCTAAATGGGGAGCTGGTAGCAAATCTGGCTATACTATTATAGGAGGTAGTCAATTTGTTCAGGTTAGTTTTTGAAAGATTAGTGAATATAGGTGAAGCATAGAAGAGAGTAGAGATAAGGTGGGTGCGGGCTATGGTAGTTCTGGCTGTGGGAGTGAGGAAGGGCTTGATTTTGTAGAGGGAGCCAAGCTTTTTGTTTATGGATTTAATAGTGATGTTAATATGAGTGTTATAGTTAAGGCTATGGTCAATAGTAACCCCTAAGAGTTTGGTTGTTGTGTCAGGAGATATAACTGTGCCATTTTTAGATATGATAGAGAATTGGATAGGAGTAGATTTTTGTGCTGGAGTAAATAGCAGTAGTTTAGTCTTTTTGGGATTGAGGAGGAGACATCACTGTAAAAAACAGTCTTCTACAAGCTCAAAGACATTTTGGGTGAGGGTTTGAAGTTCAGCTAGGTTTGTGGCTGAGGAGACTAAAGTGGAATCATCAGCATATTGTATGGTTACAGCTTGGGGGATGCTAGAAGCCAGATCATTGATAAATATGGAGAATAAAAGAGGGCCTAAAATAGATCCTTGAGGTACACCAAGGGAGATAGGAAGAGGGGAAGATAGAGTGTTATCCCAGAGCACTGCCTGTTTCCGATTATCTAAGTAAGACTTGAACCACTGCAGTGCAAGAGTGTCAAGTGAGAGTGATTTCAGAAGATTCAAGAGAATATGATGATTTACCATGTCGAATGCTTTAGAGATCAATGCATTTTCTGAAGAGTATGATGTCTAAAACTCAAATGTCTGTCATTATTTAGTGACTTCAGTCCTCAATGATTTGCCAGAAAACTACAAATTTTATAAGGAACAGACAGAAATATGAGATGAAAATCAGGACACTTGAGAGGTATGATCCTTTGGTTACATTTAGTCATTATAGTTGGCTGAAATGTTCTGAAATAGGTACTTTTATCATTTTTTGTCTCATATGTTTTGTTTCACTACTTAATGAAAAAAATGTTCAAAAGTATAAAACAGCACGGGGACCAAGGTACAGTTAATCTGGTATTGGCTGGGTGCATTTGCAATGAACGTGAGTTTCAATGCATTTTCAGTTTCAAAGGACATTTACTGTTGTTCATGCTGTCTGTTTTCAGTGTGCAACTGTTTTGCTTATCAAATGTCCGTTAGCGTTTGTGCTATAACATTTGTAAGCAGGTTAGTAGTGTAACAGCATTCTCACTTTTGGTGCAGAAAACAGTGGGTTCTACTTCCACACCATGTAGATGGATTGATAACACTACAGTGCACTTGCACTAAAGAGTGGTTGCTACACACCTCAGTGGCATGCTTTGGATAAGATTTTAAGCCAAGGCCCCACCTGTCTGTGTCAATGCTAAGTGCTCTAGTGCTCTGAGCTCTTTTACATCCACCTGAGCTATTGAGAAGAGTAGATGGGGTTTACCTATATCTTAGCCAAATTTTCCCTAGTAGTATAAAAACCACCAAGGGTTTCCCCTGAAAAAGAAGGGTACTACCCTAGTGGGACTAGCCTAGTCAATAAGGGATAAATAAAATAAAATAAAATAAAAGATTAAATTAAACTCCCATCTCTGTCTTCATTTCAAAAGTAAAGAAGAAGATAGTATGCACTCTGACAGTGTTGCACAGTGTTTATGGTAACTGGGGGAGAGAGAGAGACAAAGAGACAAGTAATGGGAGACCAGAAGGACTTGGGAGGGGCAGGTCAAGTGCCATGACTAGGACACTATTTGACCACAAGCAGTCTCTGCTGGCCATGTAATCCTAAACCTCCAATAAATGACAGCACTTCATTAAGCTGACACAGCTTGACAGTTATCAAAATAAATGCAAGAATGGTGACATTTCTCACATGAAAAGATACATCATGCAACAGGCTGAAAAACCTGACCATCCTCAAGTCGTGCATCTTCATCAGAGTGCAATTAAGGAAATGGTCACTGCTAATCAGCAGGAGACTGACAACTTTTCAGCTAAATCAGCATTTCTTGAGAAAGCCCTGTCCATGAACGCTATTCGGGTGTTAGAATTATTTTCTGCCATCAAAGAACAATGGCCCAGGATGTAGATGCCGCAATGTAAAATACAAGGTGTGTAAAGCAGGTAGAGGCAGAATAACTTATACAGATTTGGTCCAAAAAGAAGTGCAAGTAGGTAAGAATGTTCTGTCCTACATGGAGTGAATGTTATTGAAAGTACTTCATTTAAGTTTCCATCTACCACAAGTTCTAAAAAGCTTGTATTAAGCACTTATGCCATAACCCCAGGCAGTATCATCCCAAGACAGAGAGTAGCTATAGAATTACAATAATAAAATGAAGTTCCTACACACATCAGAGAAGTAAAGGCATTTAATTTATTGAAATGTTATACAAAACTACCAATATTACTTCAGTGAAGATTTCAATAAAAGGAAAAATGTAAAACCTTCTCTGTAGTCAAACCATTTTGTAAGAATGTTATATTAACATGTTTATGCTGCCTTGCATGTTAAGTGATGGAAATACTTCTAAAGCAGTGTGTCCAACCTTGGTAGTTTGCAGCAGTATTTTGAAATGACCAGAGCAAGATGCAGTCAAGGCTTAGCAGCGGTGATAGCATACAAGAAATAGATGGACTAACAGTACACCTGCCTTACAAACCCAGGGTTCAACAACTATTTATGGTGCCTGTCTTAAACAGGTATGCAGTGCTGGAATCAGAGGACCAGGCACAAGCACTAGTGACTCTTACAGATATCCAGGAAGCTGAAAGAGTGGACAATGTGCTGTGAAAGGCCACCTGAACTGATGCCAAACTTTGGGGTGAACCCACTGAGACAAACTACACTACCCATAAACCTCAAAAGGACTAGCATTGTTTGCACAAGGTACTACTTTGACTCATGTGTTATGCAACATGGCTATACCTTTGGTAATGAGAAGGATTAATTTAGGATTATTAACCTGTCCTGGAAGATTTCAGTACCCAAGTATTAACCACGTTAGTGTGTCCTATGCACAGGAACTGCATAATGACTTTCAACAATCCTCAGTAACATGTAGTTCACAGCACAGGTAACATGCAACGTTATTAATTGAAACATAATGCATTAATGTAAGCGTCTATCATACTCTTAGAAGCAGTAGATGTGACTATTGCTTTGATCTTGGGTTGCCAGCAGCAGTATTGCTGAAACTCTGTGAGGACTTGGGCTCAGCCTTCCCTAAGCCTCTCCTGCTTCTATTGCTGAAATACACAAGTGTCATTGTACAGATTACGTTGTACTCTTAAGGCTCATTGTAGCACCAGATTATCATGAGCTTAGAATTCAGCAGCATCTGGTCACACCTAAGCCTGTAAGCATATAATGCAGCTGTTTTTATTTTATTATTAGTCGGTTACTGTTTGTTAAGCTGCTCATAATTTTTATTGTTACTTGAGTATACTCATGTTCTAGGGATATTTTTGAACAGGAGAATAATTCTGATTATATAAATACTGTTTTTCTTGGAAGAGTTTATTAAAAATTACAAGCAGTTTGAATTTAGCAGTTATGGTCCTACTAAGTATTAATGTTTGACCTTTTAACAGTAAACAGTAAATATTAAATCTTCCACAAAAACAAAATAAAGTCACTAGGATAACCAGGTACCTCAGATACAAAAGATAAAACCAACGATGCAAATGAATAGAGGCAGGCTGCAGGTCTCTTCCAAAAAGCTTTATTCACAGATCACACACAAGCGCTTTCACCAACTGGCTTCTTCAGGTGTATACAAGAACTAACAACACACCCATATTTATACTATGCATCTCTCAATTAACTAATAAAGAACTTAAGGGTATACAACACTTTAAAATAAAAATAAAATTAAAATGTAAACTTAAAATATCAACTTTATAAAAATTCCTATCCATATTTTCATGATATATATGTGAAACCATAAATAATATAAATGTATAAATATTTCAATGAATACCATAGTCTATGAAACACATACATAATTGTACAATCAATACTTCAACAACTGAATAACTATCTACGTAGGGCTTTATTTTTTGAAAAGAGTTTCAATGGCACATGGTCGTTCAGGCCATGTCCAAAGTCAGCTCTCAGTTTAACTATCCATTTTAGTTCCAGATTCTCTGTTTGTATTTTAGTGTCACCCGCTCCTTATGTTTTCAGCATACCTATCTATCACTCTAAAAGTAAATTGATGCTCTATACTAGTTTCTTTTATGTGTTTAGCTAGAGCATTAAAAGAACTTCTCTTTTTAATATGATAAATATGCTCTCTAATTCTATCTTTTAATAATCTGTCTGTTTTACCTATATAAAACGTATTGCATATTTTACAGGTAGCTAAATAAACTAAATGTGAAGATTCACATCTAGCACTAACATTAAAATTAAAACATCTGCCTGTATCTGGATGCACAAATACACTGTCTGCATTTATGTATTTACAAAATTGGCATTTAAAACATGGTCTAGTTCCTTTGTCTTTGTTTCGTAAATCAATGTCTCTGGGACCACATAGTTGTCTTTTTAATGATTTTTTTAATTCTAAAAGTGAATTCTGGAGAAGCACCTATCAATTTATTTATTTGCTTATCCAAGGTTAAAATATTCCAGTGCTTATTAATAATATCAGTATAACACCCTATGTCTTTTGAATAACTGAAACATGGTTTAAGTGTTTGTATCTTTCTGACCTGATCATTAATATCACTTTCTATTGGTTTAGTGAAGTAGGGTTTGGCTCTAGTGTGTCTCACATTCTTTACTGCATTGATACTAGAATCAATTAATTTCCTATCATAACCTCTCTCTAATAAATCAGTTTCCACTATAGTTAGCTGTGTTACAAATGCTTCATCCATAGCATTAAGACTGGAAGCTCTGTAAACTTGATTTTGAGCTACGTTTTTAAAAATAAACTGAGGGTGCATGCTGTCCCTCCTAAGAAGATTATTAACATGGCATTCTTTCTTATACATTTTAATATTCAGATCACCATTCGTGGCCCGCATAATAGAGACATCTAAAAAGCTTACTTCCTTATCTGAATAATTCAGAGTAAACTTAAGAAAACTTGTAAAGCTATTAATATAATCAGTAAACAATTGCAACTTTTCAATAGAGCCATTCCATAACATAAAAAGGTCATCTACAAATCTACGGTAAAATAATACATCATTTACAAATTCATCTTTCATCAGAAATTCCTTCTCCCATTTCAGCATTACAGCATTGGCATAACTATTCGCACAAGACATTCCCATAGCAATGCCTTGGTTTTGCCAAAAAAACTTATCTTTATAAATGAAAACATTATTCTCCAGAACATGGTTTAATAACTTGCATGTCAAGTCTATCTTGTTACAGTCATAGTTACCATTGCTATACATTAAATCAGCTATATTCTTTATTCCATATTCATTAGGTATAACTGTAAATAGTGAGACAACATCAAATGTGACCAATAATGCCTGTTTATTTATATCAAGTTCCTGAAATTTAAATAGATCTTTAACAAATTGTTCAGTATCCCTAAGGATATGTTCTGAAATGTTAATAAGGCTTCTCAAAGTTTTTTTCCAGATAAATGGAAATTGCCTCTGTACACCAATTCCTACCAGACACTATTGGTCTCATTGAAGGATTGTCTAAATTTTATGTAGTTTGGATAGCCCTTGTATTATTGGGATTGTAGGTTTGGCAATAAAAAAATATTGAAAAAGTTTCTCATCTATAACTATGGTATTCATTGAAATTGCATATTATATATATATATATATATATATATATATATATATATATATATATGTATACACACACACACACACACACACATACACACACACATATATATGGGAAATATTTATGCATTTATATTATTTATGGTTTCACATATATATCATGAAAATATGGATAGGAGTTTTTATAAAGTTGATATTTTAATTTTATATTTTAATTTTATTTTTATTTTAAAGTGTTGTATACCCTTAAGTTCTTTATTAGTTAATTGAGAGATGCATATTATAAATATGGGTGTGTTGTTAGTTCTTGTATACACCTTGTATGTGATCTGTGAATAAAGCTTTTTGGAAGAGACCTGCAGCCTGCCTCTATTCATTTACATCGTTAGTAAATATTAAATATTTAATACATAGGTCTAAATAGTCTGAAGATGTGCTATGATGCATTACAATTTCAAAAGTCAAATGGCAGAAGTTTTTCCAAGCTCAGTTTCATGTCTTAATTTGGGGGTGAGTGAGGCACATATTTAAGATATGTGCCATCTCTTTCAAAACAGGAATCTTATGCCTGGTCCATAATGAGGTGAACTGTCCCTTTTTAGACACAAATATGGCTGGGCAGGTAACATTAATACATATCTACAGACCTAACAGAGACCGGCCAGCCTTTTATTTCCTTTATGTATGACAAGAGCGTATTGAATGAAGATCTGCTTAAACCCTTAACTGAACTGTTTTTCCTCAGAAAAGAGACTCAAAAAACATGCCCTTATATACCTAATTAGGCGCCAAAATTAATTAATTGCATATAAAATGATAAATCTATAAAAACATATCTTCATACATATTAAATATAACATATTGAATATAACATGTAACATATTAACATACTAAAATGCTAAAAAATCCTAAAAATGCTACTAACAATTAGCATTTTAGTATGTTAATATGTTACATGTTATATTTAATATGTTATATTTAATATGTATGAAGATATGTTTTTATAGATTTCTCATTTTATATGCAGTGTCCTTTGTAATAACAAAAAACACATACATCTAGTGCATGGATCTTGTATTAGATGATTATTTAATTAATTTTTTGGCTCTAATTAGGTATATAAGGGCATGTTTTTTGAGTCTCTTGGTTCTGATGAAATCTGCTACTAGGCAGATGAAAGCGCTCAACCAAGTCTGCATTTGATTCTTGTGGAGTTACTCAGCTCCTTGTGTGGAGTTTGTATCGAATAAAAGCTGTTGGAATTTTTATTTTGAGTTGTGCTTATCTTCGTGTACCAAGTCATCTCGTGGTTACTACAGTCTGGTTTGACTTTTGGTTGTTATTGGTTTCCTCAGGAAAGAAACCTTTATTTTTGCTAAGTTAGCTGTGGCCAGGATCTGCCATTTTGAATAACTATCCTTATTCCTAATGTTTTACTTTATGTATGCCTTAGATGTTATCAAGTTGTTTGAGATTGCTCATTTATAAATGGGGTAACTTATGTCTGATTTAAAAAAAAATTATTTGGTTTTAAAACAATAAATAAACAAATCAATTATAAAACAAATAAATAACTATTTCCATAGGTCCACAGGTGATCAGTACATCAAAGTTACGCATCAGCAATTAATATCTTTCAAGCAAGTCTTTAAGTTTAAGCCAAGAGTTATATGAATGTGTAATATTAGAAGTTCTCATCTTTATAATAAAGATATTTATATTTAAGTCTGATGTTTGATAGTTTTGGACCCAGCTACTTAAAAAATGTTAAATACCAGAATGTCTTGAAGAGAGAAATGCAGTCACATCAAATGATAGATGCGTGGAGACAGAGGCACCCAGGCTTAATAAATTACTTCGCTCACAGACATACTTTATCATTCTCTCCCTAACTATGAAACAGTAAAACTCTTACTTGCCTTAAAGCCCCATAAGAGATTAACATATAAATGACTGACTCCTTTAAAAAATGTACATATAGAGATTATGTAAAGAAGATCACAGAAATATACATGCTTATTGCCAGTCTCCATGGTATAGGCATATGTAGCTCTCACTGCGATCCAGATGGCCTGAGTTCAGTTAGCAGCATGGGCAATGGAGGACCTGGTCAGAGGTGGAACTTAGAGGCATATGGCTCATACATCTTGGGTGTAGGGTGGTGGTGGTGGTCGATTCTGCTGCACTGTTGGAGCTATATGTGGATAGGGCAGTGATGTGTTGTGCTTTGACCAGAGATGTGCACTCAGCTGTTGTCATGCAATAGCCCCTTGAAGGGATATAGATTCCCGGGGAAGGCAAATCTGGGAGCATTCTTATCATCCTGCTAGAAAGTGAGCATTGCAGGGCTGCTTGTTTGAGTATGAATTAATTTAGAAGAGGAATGGTGTTAGGGCTATAGGAAACCCCATTGATGGCTGCTTAAATCATGGCACATCTTGCTTGGTTCTTACTTCAGTGAAGGAGGAACAAGTAAGTCAAGTACTCAAAAGGAAGCTGATGGTTGTCAAAAAGCGGGGGAGAAACAGAACATGAGAAATATATATGTGTGTTTATTAACACATCTAAGTCAAAGCCTACATTTTGTGTAGTGGGATTTCTCTAAATCGTAACTTCAAGACTACTACAGAGTGGTGAGGGCTGTTCTAAAAAGTATATTGCATATGAAGAAAGGACAATTACAGAAACAATTAGTTTTGCTTGGTTGGAAACTATGGACATCAGTGCTTTTTGCAATATCATAATGTCTGGGGCCATGATAAAGTGTGTGAGAAACCATTGGGCCACATTAATTCCTAACTCTGTACTTTTTGAATTTTGAGATGAAATCAGAAAAAAAAGTTATCTGGAATTGCAGTTAGATATGGTAAGGCTGTGCCAAGTATAGAAACTATGTAGGTACTTTAATAAATGGAACTGCTGAAAGAGTTTTCTCTAACAGCTCATTCTCCTCAATTTTTCCATTTAAGATTTTTTTTCACTTCACTACAGTACTTAAAAGGAAGTCTGTAACTACCTTTGGGAAAATGTTTTTGATAAATAACTATATTATTTTTGTAAAATTGTTTGTAATGTTATTAAATAAGTATATATTACATATTGAATGCAGTTGTTCCACTGGAAGAATGAATAATTTTGTGTTTTGGTATTTGAATTGATATATAAAAGCAATATGCAAGATTTGTCACAATGAAGTTATTTGTAAGTTACCTGTAATTTGAATATTGTTAGGATGTGCAGCTCACAGTAATAGGAAAGGGATGAATTTCATATCCCTGAAGTAAGACTCTCAGTAAAATTAATCCACTGAAAGTCTCATAAGAAGACTGTTTTCTCAAAGATGAAGTAATCTGTGGGTGTCTCTCCCCCATGCTTGGAGCTGTACCACCTGCAGACCCCCCCCCCACCCTCACTCAGTTTATGGAATAAACGTCGGGGTCGCTATATTTTTCATTAGTCTTCAGAATGGAGAATACTGTATTTTACTTCTTAACAAAAGCATTCTTATGCCAAGAAAGTTGCTAATTCCCCTTTTATGAATGAGTTGCACATTAATAGGTTGATAGTCTACAGTGCAAAATATCATTGCAATATAGCAGCATTTCCTGCAGGAGGACTGCAGAACACCCCACACTGCTGAGTCACATTTTAAGGTGTACCGCAGGTTTTGTTATTGTAATGTGTTTTCAGTATTAAGAGAAGACGAGGCAGAGTGGAACAATTGGATACTTCAAGTATCTGGACAGCATACTGGCAGGTCCACTAACAGAAGTCCTCAGTTGATCACTGGACAGTGCAGAGGTGCCAGAGGACTTGATGTCAACAAGAATGGTACCCTTGTACAAGTGAGGGAGCAGGAAAAATGTGGGAAACCACAAGCCTATCAGTCTGATAGTAGTAGTCTGGAAAGTCATAGACAAAATCTTGATGAAAATGCTAATTACTTTCTTACAGGATGACAATCGACATGGCTCATGTCCAGAAGCAGCTCTCAGTTACACCTGATTCAGTGGTATGAATGGGTTACTGGAGAATTTGGTAGGGGAGGACCAGTAGTGTGACCTACCTGTACTTCAGCAAAGCCTCTGTCACATGGGTGTCTGCTAATTGTTGTGGCTAGGAGTGAGACTGAAGAACTGAACTACAATACGATTGCAGGACAGCACACATAAGGTTGTAGTGAGAAGGCTGTTATCAGAAATAAACAAAGTGACTACAGAAGCGTCACAGGGGTACTCCTCAGTCTAGTTCATAGGTTCATAGGTTCATAGGTTCGTACTAGGCTATCTGCCCTAGGGCATTTATAAGCCTAGCCAGAGTGCGTGTGGCTTTCACCACCCCTTAGGATGAGAATACTATGCCCTTTTAGGGTTTAGTTTACTATGCCTCTGTCTAGTAGTGACACAGAGATGACCCCCGGGGTAAACCTATGATCTCCCATCCACTTGTCAAGATTTCTCTTGAATAGAGTCAGTGAGGGGCTCTGCCTAACATGGACTGGGATTCTGTTCCAGAGTGTAGGGAGCCTCTGGGTTATGAATCTGTCCCTCCAGTTCTTTTTAGTAAGTCTATTTCAGACATATCTGAGAGAATATGGTCTCTCTACGGATGGCAGAGATTGTCAAAGAAGAGCAAGATGGAAAGAAAAGTCAAACAAAGGACTTACAAACACTGCTCAAGTGTGCAAAAGATGGCATTTGAGGTTTAGAGCAGGTCAATACAAAGTACTACACCTTTGTCACAATGACCTTTGTGAAGTATCTAGTTAGAGGAGAGGAACTGATGGTAACATGGAAGAAAAAGACCCGATATGTGTATTATACCTAATATGGACTGCCTGGAACAGACTAAGTAACAATGGCAGCAGCAAACAGAATATTGCCCTCAGGCATATCGACTCCAGAAATAACCAAGTAATGCTTCCACTCTCTGGGGTTACACATAGCTTATTACATGGAGTTCTGTGGCATGGTGAGGAAGAAGGACATTAGACTGGTGGAAAGATTCTGTATAAAATCCACCAGAAGGTTCTGTTGGACAGAAGGGAAAGGGTATTACCACAGAATAGTGGAGATGAAACTCTCCTGACCAGATGTCACAGGGGTTAGTGGAGAAGAATAAGCATCCACATGATCTTTTTTTTTTTTTTTTTTTGTAGATGTGAATGGATCAGGGGATCACCCTGAAAATGAGAAGTGAACAAAGAGGTGCAGACTGCAAATTATAGGAACAAACTAGTCAGAGGATCTGTGAAAGTGCTTCACCATGAAGAAAGTTGTGTACACATGGAATGAACTAACAGAACAAACTTATCAGGCAATGACTGTGAATACAAAATGAATTTCATATACATGAATGCAAACAGATACAATAATGATAACAGCTCATGATGAATGTGTTGAGGTCTTTTCCTTGAAAATTAATAGTGAAAATCTAAATGGTCAAAAAAAGTAAAGAAAAGTTGAAAGATACAGTCACTGAAGATGTTGAAAGCATGAGAATACATTAAAGTATACAAATTATTACAAATTACAACCATAAACTTAACTCAATACTTAAACCTAAACCTAACCTTAGAGTTAAACTTAACAGTAAAACTAGTCCTAACCATCCCTAATTCTAACCTTGATGTTAAAAGTTAAACCTGATGTCAGCCCTAAACTTAACCATAACCCTAAAATGAACCCTAATGGTAACAAAACTGAACCCTACTAGTAACCAAAGCCAAAACATTAGTCCTAACCTAAAACAAAACCCCAGCAGTAATGCTAAATTCATCACTTTGTGCAAGCACTATAGCAAGTGCATTCAATCAGAAGACATTTCTTTCAAAATAGTATATAACCAGTTGAAATTTTATTCAGCTGCAGCATTCTCACAAATAAGATATGACCAAATGCATTCAAGTAAACTGCTCTCAGCTAAACAATCTGAAGAGAGGAAGCCTGGCCACCCTATATATATTCTTCCATAATGCTGTTGGCTGAATTATTTTATTGTGTTATTAATGAGGTCATCAAATTATAGTTGTGAGCGAAGTAAGATACTAAGGTACTTTACAGAGCTGGAACATCCAATAGATATGACATTATAAGAGACAATAATGAGGAGCATATATGAATGGTTTTGTATGAGATAATAGCATGGATTTAGCTTTGCTAATGTTCAGAAACATGATTAAGTTAATATTAGTTTCCAAAGCAATCAATCCAAGCTGGAATTTTTGGGCTGCTTCTGTGATGGAATTTTACAGGCAGACAAAAGAGGAGCCATCAGCAAACTGAATAAGCTTTAATTATCTGCATCACATCCCAATTTTATCAGATAATGCAAGAAATAATATAGGGTCTGGTACTGATTCCTTTGGTCTGCCATTGTTTATTAGCTGTAGTGATGAGAGAATATCTTTCTGTCTTCTTCTTTTTTTTGCTGAGATAATTAGAATTTCAATCTAATATATTTTGTTAAATTTAGTAGGGAGAATCTTGAAATTAAGAAGGAAATGTTTATAATATTGAATACCTTGGAAAATTCAATGAGCACAGTGCTAACACACTTTTCTTTTTAGAGTTGACGCCTAACTTTTTTTCCAAGGTATGTAAAGTGGTGCTGTTTTGTTTTCTTGGCTGGAACCCACACTATATAGCTGTGAAAAGGCTATTATATGCTAAATGTTTCTAAAGCTGTATGTTGACTACCTTTGCAAGTACCTAAATGTTGAGGGGGAATAGGACAACTGGGCCATGAGTCAAAACAGAAGAAGAGCTACCATCTTTATACAGTTGCAGTAAACAGGGTATTTTGCCACAAGAAGGGACTGACTCCTACTGACATATTTTTATTTAGTATATATGAAAGTGGGAAATAAGTGAGTTAACAAAACAAAACAAAACAAAAAAACCCCAAAAAATGATTTGCTCGTTTCCCACTTTTTCTTATACTAGAATAGTCCGAATTCCAGATTTGCTGGTTTCAGGACTTTATTTTGTGTTTCTGAGTTGTCCAGACCTTGTGGTAGAGGGAAGTCTTTCTGCTTATCAGTGAGAGTGGTAAGCATTGAACAGCCTATCTGTCGCAAGAGGATTGGTTTCCAGCTCTGAAATTTAACCTTATTGGCCATTTTGGGCTGATTTCTATCCCTTTCAACTTTATGAGTTAAAAAACTGTGTTTGTGTGGGTTTGCACTTGTTTTAGCTTGGCAGATCCTGTTTGGGCATCCTGCAGACTACGACAGCACCAGAAACAAGAAATAGAGACTTTTTGCAGATTCTTAGTATTGTTTTGGCTTTCTCTTGACTCTTTTTGCTTGCTGCACTTTAAAAGACATTTTTACTACGGTTCTGTTGGTACATCTGCTGCATTTTACTGTTAAATCATCTTACTATGTGTGCACTTTGATTTTAGCTTAAAGTTAATAATTTAAACTGCATTTACTGTTGTAGGCTTCACTCTAAAGTGTGATAGCCTTTTCTGTGCATATTTACTATTAAACTGCATTTTTTCTGTTTCATTTCACAAAAAAAATACTATCTGTTTTGCTCATTTCCTGCCTTTTTCTATACTAGAATAATCTGGATCCCAGATTTGTTGATTCAGGACTTTATTTTGTGTTTCTGAATTATCCAGACCTTTTTGTTGTAGAGGGAAGTCTTTCTGCTCATCAGTGAGAGTGGTAAGCATTGAGCAGCCTATCTGTCACAAGAGGAGTGGTTTCCAGCGATGAAATTGAACCTTATTGGCTGTTTTGGGCTGATTTCTATCCCTTTCAACTTTCTGAGTTAAAAACATGTGTTTGCACCAGTTTGCACTTGTTTTAGCTCGGCGGATCCTGTTTGGGCATCCTGCTGAGTACTACAGCACCAGAAATGAGAAAGAGAGACTTTTTGCTGATTCTAAGTATCTTTTGGCTTTTTCTTGACTGTTTTTGCTTACTGCACTTTAAAAGCAGTTTTTACTGTGGTTCTGTTGTTATCTCTGCTACATTTCACTGTTAAATCATCTTACTCTGTGTGCACTTTTATTTCAACTTAAAGTTAATAATTTAAACTCCATTTACTGTTGTAGGCTTCACACTCAAGTGTGATAGCATTTTCTGTGCATATTTACTGTTAAGTTGGAGTTTTCTATTTAATTTCACAACCCCACCCCCCCAAAAAAAAAGTACTATCTTTTTTGCTCATTTCCCGCCTTTTCCTATACTAGAATAGTCCCAGATTTGCTGGTTTCAGGACTTTATTTTGTGCTTCTGAGCTGTCCAGACCTTGTTGTGGTAGAGGGACATCTTTCTGCTTATCAGTGAGAGTGGTAAGCATTGAGCAGCCTATCTGTCGCAAGAGGAGTGGTTTCCAGCAGTGAAATTTAACCCGATTGGCTGTTTTGGGCTGATTTCTATTCCTTTCAACTTTCTGAGTTAAAAACCCATGTTTGCGCAGGTTTGCACATGTTTGCGCATTGCGCAGCGCTCCTTAGCTAGGGTTAAACTATTCCTGGCACTATAAAGTCTGCTCTTCAAAATTTCCCTTAGAACTAGCCAGTTTCTTAGTTTTAGCATTTGAATCTGCTTCTTCAAGCTCAGCACTTGTTCAGAAATTGTTGTAAGCACTAAATAAACTACAAATTACTACAGCACTCAACCTTCCTCATTTGCCTAGAGGAAAACAGTTTTTGTACTTGCTTTCCTCATTTGCTTAGAGGAAAACAGTTTTTGTACTTACTTTCCTCACTTGTCTAGAGTACAATAGTTTTTAGTACCTATTCGTGCATGTTCAAGGGTCAGCTCCCAGTGTTTTCTTCTGTCTACCTGATGAATCTGGGCATCTTGGGGCAATGTAGCATGCCTCATATACACAGACAACCCTCTCCTCCTACCACCCAACACTACAACCTGTGAGAGATGCACTTATCTGACCAAACAGGAGGCAAAGCTCTCTCTAACCAAGACTGAACGTGACAGTCAAGAGGAGAAGGTAAACACTTGTACCACACCATACTCATCACAAAGTCCCACCAAACCTACACCACCAAAATCCACACATTGAAGCACAAAAACATTCACAGATGCTCTCAGTAATAATCTGCCCAAGCAACAGTGACCTCCAAAGCAATCTCCACCCCCCCAACATAACCCAAATGACACATAACCCACAAACTCAGTGTGCCACTCAACCACAGCCCATAAGGCAAAACAACGTACCCAACACACTAGTCATAGGTGACTCTATAGTCAGGCACACTGATGTCCCACTCACCAGGCTAAACAAGGAGAAGGTTACTGTCAGCTGCCTGTCAGGTGCCAGGTCTGCCACATAACCCACACACACTCAGGTCACTCCACAACAAGTACAAATATGGCTCTGTCATTGTCCATGTTGGTGTGAATGACCTGAGATGTACCTCCCTGGACTACATGAAAAGAGACATGGAAGAGCTCTCCAATCTTGTAGCCCAGGCAGTTATGACACTAGCCCTGAGTAGCATCCTGCCATCGCCCATAATGATACCACAGTACAAGGATAAAATGATTGACTTCAACAATTGGCTAAGCTTCTGGTATCATTCTAAGGGGATCCAATATCTGTCTTCCTGGGATGACATGGTCGACAGACCATGATATTTTGCCAGAGATGGCCTGCACCTGTCACCCCTGGGATTCTGAATACTGGCTAAGGCTCTTGCCGCCCCTATAGTGCCTTTTTAAGGTAAGGTTCAAATGACAAATTCACCACCGTAACAGGTACAGGCAAGCAGAAACTGAGGGCAATGGTACTCAATGCTATTAATTTAAACATCAAAATGCACTCACTCAAGGCGCTCGTTAAAATTAAGAACATTGATATCTGTGCAGTGATTGAGATCTGGTTCAAGGCTCCAGAGAGCACCCCTGCATTACCAGTCTATAATTCATACCACACCTTTCGGCCATCTATCCTGGACTGGAACACTAAAGTCGGAGGTGTGTCCATATTCATTAAGGATATCCACACCTCCAGACTAGTTGCTCAGCATAATGCATCCAAGATTATCCAAGTGCAACTAACTCTGGGCAAAACTGCAATCCAGATTGTAGCTTGCTACAGATCCCCCACCAAGCACCAGGATTCCCACTCCTCTTTTCTTGATATAATGGAAGATATTAGGGTTCAACCAAACACCCTAATAAAGGGCGATTTCAACTACCCCACCATTAACTGGGACAACTACTCATGTGCCAACTCCTTAGCTCAGCACTTTCTGGAATTCATGAATTCCAATGCCCTGGATCAATTTATCCACACCCCAATCAAGGGCAACAATATCCTAGACTGAGTCATTACCAACATGAGCAACCATTCTACACCTAAGGTCAACTCTTCGTTGGCCAGATCCGACCATAAGCTCATCACCCTAACTATCCACATCCTCCCCACCCTCAATTAAGGAAACCACCGTAACAAATTTTTCCAAAGCCAACTTCATGCTTCCTAAGACAGAAGTGAAGAACTTCATGACATCCATGCAGATGGACAATACAGTTACAACTGCTGAATCCTACACAAATGCATTTTATAATCACTTACATGACTGCATGGATCGTACTATCCCTAACAGAACCAAGATGCTATCCTCCAAAAAAAGGAAGGCAATCTTGTGGTCCCCTGTCATAAACAAACTCTACAACAGAAGGAAGAAACTGTTGCAAAAGAGAGTAAAATCCCATGAATGGAATAACTCCCTGGTCGGCCTCAGTAAGAAGCTGAGATCCCTCATATAATCCTCCATAGCTAGTCATGAAAACAAAATCACCACTGATTCTAAGGACAACCACAAAGCATTCTATAGCTATATCAAGAATCTCAATGGCAACACCCAGATCTGCTCTGAGTTACAGCACAATGGCATGAGAATTACAGAACCAATTGATATTGCCAACATCCTGGCAGATAGGTTCAGTGCTAACTTTACCCCCCCCCCCTCTAAAGGGCCCATATCTATATTGGAAGAATGCAGAGTCCCTGTAATCACAAATATGCAGGTAAAAACTGCACTCTGTAAAGCCAAGAACACAGCATCCATGAGACTGGACAACATCCCATGCTGCGTTTTACACAAACTTCAGAACGAACTGGCTCCCCAGCTAAGTACCATTTTCAGTCATAGCCTCACATCAGGCTTTCTGCCCACTGAATGGTGCACAGCAACAGTTATCCCACTCCACAAAGGGGGAGTCACCACAGACCCCGGAAACTATCACCCTATTAGCCTGACGAGCCTGGTCTGCAGGGCCATGGAACGTATCATTATGGAACTTATAAACAAAGACATTGGTAACCTCCAAACTCTGGACCCCACCCATTTCAGGTTTGTGAAAGGCAGACCATGTCTACTGAACCAGATTGATTTCTTTGAAGCAGTCACCAAAGCTGTAGATGAGAATAAGGTGGTTCACACAGCCTATTTTGACCTCTCCAAGGCTTTTGACACTATCCCTCATTGTGGAATTATAGATGAACTCACTAAACTAGATATAAATTCCTACATCACAAGATGGGTTGCCAACTGGCTCACTGACAGAACCCACACTGTAAAAGTTGCAGACTCCATATCCGACTTCAAACCAGTGACAAGTGGAGTACCACAGGGTTCTGTCCTGGGTCCTCTCCTGTTTGGTATCTACTTTTTTGAAGTACAGGCTAATACAGAAGGTCTCTGGCTAATGAAGTTCACAGATGACTACTAAATAGGAGCCATAGTCATGTCCACAAACAATGTGGACATCCTACAGAAGGACCTCACTGAGACAGATGCCTGGTGTCAGAGCCATGGCCTCAAGCTCAATGCCAAAAAGCGCATTGTCATCCCATTTGACTGACCTGACCTATTTTTGAAGGCGTATATGTATATTTCAGACTGTAATTACACCTTTTTAGGCTTTTTGTTTGCCTCTGGGTCTTGTAAGCCAGCAGCCAGTTCCCCCCTCTCCCTCCCTCCCTGAATTTAGCCTTCTGCATGATCTATCCCTTGCTACCTACCTTTTCTTTCCACCTGTGGTTACTTCTCCTTGGCTACCTGCCACTACTTCCACTTTTGCCCACTAGGTACCAGCGATCACTAGGCTTGGTGCCTTTAATCTTTCCCCTATCCTCTCTCAGTCTCTGCTCATAGAACTTACTTTCTCTTCTTCCCTTTTCATTCTGAGCCTACTTAGCCTACTTTCTCCCCCTCTCGATCTCACTTTCTGCTTCTAGGCTTTACCCTCTTTTCTCTTTACTACCTTGACTTTTAGTGCCCCATACCAGCTACTCACTTGCTTCACTATCTTATATCCCACCCACCCCTGGAGGTCCTAGACATATACCTCACTAGCCACTCCCCCTATTTCTCTCAACCAATCCCCAACCTTCTCACAACTTACCTCAACTCCCTACATAGTTAATTCTGATCTGCATTCCACTTTTCAAACTCCACCCAACTCCAAAGACTATCTCTACTTCAAATTCCCTTTCCCACTCCTTACCTATTTTAACTCCTTCTCTGTCTTCCCACATCTTTACTGCCCCTTTCCTCTTGCCCTGGCCATACTCTGTATTCCTATTCCATGCTACCTACCTTTTAACTATAACTTCACCATTCCTGTTGCTAGTCTCCTTTTTTCTCCCTTCAACTGAAAATCTTTCACTGTAACTCAGCACATCCCTACCTACTCTTAATCTGACATTCTATCACAAGCTATATTCTCTAGCTTCTTACCTACCACTATGTCTCCTCTACTCAAATCCTTTTTCACATATATCACACTTTTCACCATTACTATAACCACCCTAACCTTACCTTATTATGTCACCTTCTTTGAAAATATCTCCTTACATAAACACAATTTTCACCTCCAACAAACTTTACCAACCTCTTCTATTAACACACACTATCACAGCAACATAACCTGTTCCTCCACCTATCTACTACCAAAATTCCACAGAAAAACTCATATATCTTTCTACTTAAACAAAACATATCATTATAACTCAACTAAAAATCCCAAATTCCACTTAGATTCTCAGCATAATCTCCTCCTACATGGAGATGTTCATCCTAACCCTGGTCCCAATACTAATTCTAACTTCAATCTAAACAATATTACTTCTCCAACTCCATTGCCATGTACTAAAACTAATTCTAACTTCAATCTAAACAATATTACTTCTCCAACTCCATTGCCATGTACTAAAACAGCCAACTCCCTTCTAATTGCTCACCTTAATATTAGAAGTATAAATAACAAAACTCACCACCTTCATGCACTCTTGCACCTACACTCATTCGACATTCTATGTCTTACAGAAACCTGGCTAAAACCCTCTACTCCAGACCATGAAATCACCCCACCAGGCTATAATATTCTTAGACGTGACCATATAAAGAAGAAAGGAGGAGGTTCTTCAACTCTCAGTCCATCTGCCACATAACCCCACATAATTCACTCCACAACAAGTACAAATATGGCTCTGTCATTGTCCATGTTGGTGTGGGCGAGCCTGAGATGTACTACCCCTGGACTACATGAGAGAAAAGAGACTGGAAGAGCTCTCCAATCTTGCTTGTGGGCAGTTATAATACTAGCCTGAGTAGCATCCTGCCATTTGCCCATAATGATACCACAGTACAAGGATAAATGATTGACACTAACGTTAGCTAGCTTCTGGTATCCATTTTCTAAGGGGATCAATATCATCTTCCTGGGATGACATGGTCGACGAACCATGATATTTTACCAAGTAGCCTGCACCTGTCACCCACAGTTCTGAATGCAGCTAAGGCTCTTGCCGCCCCTGGGCGCACCTTGCAAGTAGGTTCAAATGACAAATTCCACCCGTAACAAGTACGGAAGGAGCGAAAAGCAGAAACTGAGGCAATGGTACTCAATGCTGACCAATTTAAACATCAAAATGCACTCACTCAAGTATTTCCGTTAAAAATTAGAACAGTGATCTGTGCAGTGATGAGATCTGGTTCAAGGCTCGAAACCACCCACATTGCAGTCTATAATTCATACCACACCTTTGAATACTTCTCCTGGACTACAAGAACACCTAAAGCGGAGGAGTGTATGTATTCGTGGGGATAACTCACACCTCCAGACTAGTTGCTCCAGCAGCATAAATGCATCCAAGATTATCAAGTGCAGCTAACTCCTGGGCAAGCACTGCAGTCAGATTGTAGCTTGCTGAATCCCCCGCAAGCACCAGGATTCCCACTCCTGCACTGTGAGTATAATGGAAGATGTTAGGGTTCAACCAAACACCTATTGAGGGCACGATTCAACACCCTACATTAACTGGGACTACTCATGTACGCCAACTCCTTAGCTCAGCAGATTCATGGTTAATGCCCTGGATCAATTTATCACACACCCCAATCAAGGCAGCCTTCTAGTTAGGTCATTACCAACAGCCATTCTACTAAGGTCAACTCTGGTTGGCCAGGGTCAAACCTCAAAGCTCATCACCTAACTTATCCACATCCTCCCCACCCTCAATTAAAAACCACGTAACAAATTTTTCAAAACTGACTGCACTTCCTAAGACAGAGGTAAGAACTTCATGACATCCATGCAGATTGGAATACAGTTTACAACTACTGCTGGTCCTACACAAATACGCATAATTCACTTACATGACTGCATGGATCGTACTGTCTAACAGAACCAAGATGCCTCCTCCGGGAAGAGCAATCTTGGTCCCCTGTCATAAACAAACTTTACAACAGAAGGAAGAAACTGTTACTGAAGAGAGAGTAAATCCCATGAATGAATAATAACTCCTGAGAGTCGGCCTCAAGTAGGAATCCCTCATATAATCCTCCATAGCTAGTCAGCAGAAAACAAAATCCCACCACACGCGTTCTGGAGACAACCACGAAAGCGTCTATAGCTATATTAAAGAATCTCAATCGCTTTTGGTCTGCTCAAGGTTACAGCACAATAGCAAGGTACAGAACCGGATGATATTGCCAACATCACCAAGCAAGATAGGTTCAGTGCTAACACCCCCCACCCTCTAAAGGGCCCACTTCTTATATGTGGAAGAATGCAGGAGTCCTGTAATCCTACAAATATGCGGGTAAAACTGCACTCTGTAAAACCAAAGACACAACCATGAGACTGGACAGCATCCATGCGTTTTACACAAACTTGAACCAGACCTTGGCTCCCCAGCTGGGCGCCATTTCAGTCATCATCAGGCTTTCACCCACTAGATGGTGCCAGCAGGTGTCCCACTCCACAAAGGGAGGTCACCACAGGCCAGGCTGCTCTTCCTAGTAGCCTGGCGGGCTTTGGTCTGCAGGGCCATGGGTATTTATGAACTTATAAACTTGGGAACATTGGTAGCTTGCCTCAAACTGGGACACCCATTTCAGGAACGAAGGCGAATGTGTCTACTGAACCAGATTGATTTTCTTGACCTACAGTCACCAGCTGTAGATGAGAACCAGGTGGTTCTTACAGCCTATTCCCCATTACTCTCAAGACTTTGACACTGCACTCCCTCATTGTGGGGGATTATAGATGAACTCACTAAACTAGATATAAATCCCTACATCACAAGATGGAGTTTGCCTTGGCTGGCTCACCTGGCCAGAACCCACACTGTAAAGTTGCAGCAGACTCCATATCCGACAAACCGGTGACAGAGTGGGGATGGGGTTGTCCTGGGTCCTCTCCTGTTTGGTATCCTCTTTTGCAGAGTACAGGCCCATGCAAGAGGTCTCTGGCTGACCGAGTTCCCAGATGAGCTACTAAATAGGGCCATAGTCATGTCCTGAGCAATGTGGACGTCACCTGAGGACCTGCACTTTGAGGACAGATACCCTGGTGGCTAAGGCCATGACTGGCTCAATGCATTTTGTCACATCCCATTTGTTAAAACTCTATGAACTGCACGCTGGCGGCAGTCTGTAACACCAAAAGTGTGATAAAGAGACCTTGGACCCAGGTGGACATTAGTCTCTGCAGTAATCCCACATCACCACAGTGGTCCAGGAATCCTTCTCATTGGCTTTTCTGTGTGGTGGTTTTCATCCAGGAAAAGAGGTCATTATTTTACACCTCTGTTATTTTCGTCCTCATTAGATACATTACTTGGGGTACAAAAAGCAGCGTGGCTTCCCTTTGGGATGTGCCTCACCCAAGAGACATCTACAACAGCCTGAGAGGCCACAGAGGTACCACTTTACAAGAGGATTACCAGCCTCAAACGGATGATCTATGCTGACCATCTAAAAGGCTTCAAACTTTACTCTGCCAGCATATCGCATTCTCCCAGGTGATGCCACTAACGCCACAAAGCTATGCAAACCTAGAGCTGTTGGACGGCGCCACCTAAAATAATCAATCCCTCTGATCTCTCACAGCGGTCTGAGTTCAAACCTTAAAACCACAATAAAGAACATGCTGGAGAATAGATTCCTGTGCAGAGATTTCCACTTCTCTGGCTGCGGCACCTCATCTATATCAAAGGTCATTAGCAGCTTCAAGAAAAATCTTGATGATGGTGGATGAGGGAATCAAGGAATTTCGTAGGATCACTACCAGCAGCAGCTCTGCTTGACAGGGGGCACAGGAAAATAGTTTTCTTGGGTGAAAGCCGAGACCTTGTTGGCTGGGCTTACTTAGGCTCAGGGCTGATGGCCTGGCTGCTTATGAACTATTAGCAGCTAGCCTTGATGTTCGTATAGGGGCGTGCACTGGGCTGAGCATTCTCCAGCATGTATTTATAACCATAAAGCCATATCAGCTTTTAGGCCTAAACCTAAAGCTAAAGTTAAAGTTAACAGCAACACTAGTCCTCATTCTAACCTTAACCCTAACCCAAGTTCCAACTCTAATCCTAACCCAGATGTTAAATTTAAATCTGATCTCAGCCCTAAACCTAAACCTATCCATAACCTAAACTGAATGCTAATGGTTACTAAACTGAATACTAATGGTTACTAAACTGAATGCTAATGGTTACTAAACTGAATACTAATGGTTACTAAACTGAATACTAATGGTTACTAAACTGAATGCTAATGGTTACTAAACTGAATACTAATGGCAACCAAAACCAAAACATTTGTCCTAACCTAAAATCAAACCCCAGCAGTAAAGAAAACTATACAGGAGCCTTCTGAGAATGGCGGTAGTTATAGGTGGAGGTCTGAAGTCAGTCAACACATCAAATGAATGACTCTGTACTTTTCATTCTTGGGGTAGAATCAGCTATGTTTGATAATATTCTTAGATTCAGAAATGTCTGGTGGTGCATGATCAAGTGATGACAAGTTTCTTGTTGTGAACATCTTGAAATTACATTCCTGAAGTCCTTAGAACAGGCATTTTAGGACGTATACCAGTGAAAAATGATGTCTTCATTTCCATCATTCCATATCTGCTCCTCAGACTCTAGTGTTCCGGAAGGGTGTATCTGAAAGGTGTATGGGAGATTTCCTGTTATATCTTTTACAAGTTGATTTTCAGAGTCATGAGAGATCTGAGTTTTGCTGTTGTCAAAGGCTGAGAGGAGTAATTTAATTAAGCATTTAAATTGTGACTTGATTGATGATACTAGAAAAATGTCATTGCCATCTTCTGTGTGAAAGGATGGGAAGTCATAGGAAATATCCCAGTCAATCTTTAGTGTTAACTGATAATGGGTGTTAGAGGAAAAGGTTCTTTATAGCATGGATTTTTTTGGAATTTGTGGACTTTATGGATGTGGTCATATTTCCAGATAGAAAAAAAAGGAGTGGCTACTAAAAGAACCCAGCTCAGGTGGTTTACTTCTAGATTTTTTCAGACTGAGGCACAGTAGACAGATCCCAGCTCACTTGAAATCAAAACTATCTTTGACCTCTGCTGCAAGCAAGCAACAATACTATTACAAGCAGCGGTGAGACTGGTATGTGGAATAGCTTTTTATTACGATGAAAAACATGAGATAAAATACTAGCGGTTTACACAAGAACAAAATACCTTTGCCAAGAACACATTTCTCACCTTTTTATCATTTCATCATTTTCTTTTTTTATTCTCATGCAAGCGAACTGTGTGGAGCCTCTCGTAAAGTGTAGTATACTATATTTTTACCTGTTTTTTGTTTCAAATTCTGTGAGTGTCAATGCTTTTGAATCCAGATAATGTAATCGTGTATATATATATATATATATATATATATATATATATATATATCAATGTACACACACACACACACATACACACACATATATATAGAAATATACTTATATCTGTGTATCTATAATATAGACTGATTTAAAGAAACACAAGAAAATAGACAAAACACAGATACCACACTAGAATGAATCACAAAACATTTAATACCTCTCTCTCACTAAAAAAAAAAAATAAAAAACTACATCAGTAAACCCAGCACAACACCCATATGAAACATTATATGAATAGTGGTACACTGCTATTGAAGAGGTTTTATTAATATAATGTGTAGGTTTGGGGTTAAAACACGTATTCACACATGAATAAGGTGTTGGGTGTACTTGTTAACTTACCTTTTAGAGGTTTTTGAACTAAAAGGTTTTAATGTTGCTTCTCCTTTCATTGTATCTGGTGACAGCCATCTACCTGAGAGAATTATCCTAAACTTTCATATTAGTATCTTCAGACCTATCTGTATAATTTCAGCCTGTTGTCTTATAATTTGTGATTATTCTTGGGTAGGCCATTATCTTTTAGTCCCATATATAATAATATCATCATTTATTTTGTAATATTTTGATACCTTGTAACGGAATTATATAAGTTATAGGTTGTTATTTAGGCTAATCCCACTGGACTGTACAACCTGTTTGCTCAAACCATTTTGGACCCAAGTATCATGGATGTCTATACAGACTGGGCCATGTTAGTAGGAAGGTAATATGTTAGTAGGGATGTGTTAGTTAGGATAATACTTTTCTTATGGATGGCCTCTGTATAGCATTGCTTACTGATTATTTCTTGTTTCCTTGATTGTTGTTTTTGATTAATAGAATCAGGGTGAAGTCTGTTTACATGGATGGAAGCCAATTTCATATTGTAGAGTCATTTAGAAACAACTATCTTTACAGCATGTTCCTTATGTCACTGTTTAATTCAGAACCCTAGAGCTAGTGTTTCTGGATGTTTGTTTTGCACATATACAAGAAATCCATCGGGTTGGGTATATGGAACCCTTAGGCCAGGCAAATATCCTCTTCACAGCCAAAAGTGAATCCCACAGAACTTTGAGCAATCAGTGAGGCAGAATTGCCAGTGAGAAACCTTTGTTTGCTTTCCAACTATTGCAAATGACGGTAGATACATGCTGATAGGTTATTGTGTTGTATTGAATTATAGGTTGATAAGGCCTAGTAGAGTGGTGCTATACTCTGACCTAGATGCTATACCCTTATCTATAAGTTGGGTGAAATAAAAGATGTTCTTATTATCTTAGCTATGTGTTGGTCAAATGCCAATGCTCCTACAAATGTTCCCAGATCTCTTGCTAATAGGGTGAAGGAGTAACGCACTGATAGTTTCCCAAACGAATTAATGCTATTTTGGCATTGAGTTTTAGGCTATGTCTTTGGCCAATCATTTGGCTGAAACCCACTTGGAAGATATTGGTATCTTGCTTGTCAGTAATAGCTCCCAGTTTACAGTCATCTGCTTCTGAGAAATAGATGCAACAGCAGTCCGCTGGGCCTGGGCCTGGTGGTACCAGTCCTGGGAGGGACTAGGATCCTGACTTCTTGGGTCCTGCCCTAAGCCAGCTGGCAATCCAGAGTGTTTTGCAAGGATTTACACCTAGTTAAAAGAGTTTGTCAACAATGCCGAGAAGGATATTGAATGAATGCCCTAGCCAGGTCATAAAGGTATTCATTGTTTTCTCTCTCCGTGACTTGACCTCTCAATGAAGTCTAGCAGGTTAAGTAGGCATCATCTTTCCTTAAGAATTAGACTGGGATGGGGCCAGTCTCTGTAGGCCAATGACCTTATTTATCATTTCCATCATAATTTGTTTCATGGCATATTAGGCTTCTTAGACTGATGGGTCTGTAGTTCCCTGAGTTGGTTGATGACCCACCCTTGTGGAGGACGACTTGGAGTCCTCCATTCACTTGGAATGTAACCTATTTCTAGGTTGTAGATGAATGGTGCCTCAAGTGGTCCTGATAGTTCACATTTTAGACTGTTCAGGAGGCAACCATGGATATCGAGACCCACAAGGGGGTGTTTCTTTACCAAATGCTGCCAGCACCTGGATCCTGCTGATAGCAAGGAAGTATGTTGTGGGTGATTTCAGGTGTAACCTAGGAACTGCTAAGTGCTGCTACAGGCCACCCTCTCAAACTCAGGAACCCCACACAGCCTTCCTGAAGACACTGGAGGGTATAAATGTATCTCCAAACACCATCATATTGGGTGACTTCAACTACCCGAATATAGACTGGGAGACATTACTCAAGCCCTAACTTTCTAGCCCAGCGGTTCCTGGAGTTCCATAAATTCAAATGCCATGGAACAGCTAGTCACTGTTCCCACGAGGAGAAAATATACTAGATCTCATTGTCACAAACATGGGGACAAAATGCTCTACACGGAAGTATATCCCTCATTGGTGAGATCTGATCATAAACTAATCTCACTGGAAATCCACATCCCGCCCCCACCCAAACAAAAGACCATAGTGAAGAACTTCTCTAAAGCAAACTTCACACTACTCAAGACTGGTGTGGTATCCTTCAAGGCCCCTGAGCCAGAGGAAACCACAACCCAAGCTGAAGCCCTTACAAATGCCTTCTATGAACACCTCCAGGACTGCATGGATCAGGCAATCCCAAATAAAACCAAGACTCTTTCCACTAAGGGCAACGTCCAGTCTGGTGGACCCCAGCCATTAACAAACTTTACAATAAGAGGAGAAAGCTATTACATGATAGAACAAAATCCATAAAAGGGAAGTCACCCCTGATCATTATTAGTAAAAAAACGAGCACTCATAAAATCAACTAAGGCCAATTTTGAGAGAAAAATTGCCATGGATTCAAAGGACAATCATAAGGCCTTTTTCAGCTATGTTAGGAGCCTGGGTGGAAACTCCCAGATATGCTCAGAATTAGTCCAAAATGATACAAAATCACTGAACCCACAGACATTGCCAACATACTGGCAGACAGGTTCAGTGCAAACTCACCCCCTCACCCCCTAAAGGAGAGATAACTATCCCAGCCGAGTGTAGCCTCCCAGACATCTCAAATGCGCAGGTGAAAGCTGCTCTCTCTAAAGCTAAAAACACAGCATCAATGGGACGGATGGTGTCCCCGGCTGTGTGCTACACGAGCTAAATGAGGAATTAAACCCGCACATAAGGCAGCTGTTTAATCTCAGCCTTACCACAGGATACGTGCCCAAGGAGTGGCGTATGGCAACTGTGGTCCCACTCCACAAAGGCGCCTCACGGACCCTGGTAATTACCACCCCATAAACTTAACAAGTCTAGTCTGCAAAGCTATGGAGAGGATCATAATGGAGCTCATAAACAAATATATAGGGGACTTGCAGACATTGGACCCGACCCAGTTTGGCTTTGTCAAGGGAAGATCATGCCTTTTGAACTTGGTTGACTTCTTCAAAACAGTCACCAAGGCCATTGATGAGGGAAAGGCAGTCCATACAGCCTACCTTGACCTTGCAAAGGCTTTCGACACAATACCCCACTCGGGTATTGTAGAAAAACTTACCAGCTTAAATGTAGACCCATCTGTCACAAGATGGGTTGCAAACTGGCTTAAGGACAGAACCCACAGGGTTAGAGTTGCTGGTGCTGTGTCAGACTCCAAGCCGGTCACAAGTGGTGTCCCACAGGGCTTGGTCCTTGGCCCCCTATTGTTTGGCATCTACTTCTCAGAAGTACAGGCCAACATGGGAGGACTCTGAGCTGACAAAGTTTGCAGATGACTGCAAACTGAAGCCATAGTGGAAAGTGCATGGGACACGGATATCCTTCAAGAAGGGACTCACGGAAACAGATAGCTGGTGCCAGAGCCATGGCCTGAAGTTAAGCGCCAAAAATGTATAGTCATACCCTTCGGGAAAAACAAGGTAACCGCAGCTACCATATAGGTGGCAATCCACTAAGCACAGAAGAGGTTATCAGGGACCTGGGGACCCAGGTTGACAGTGGCCTTTCTTTTGACACTCACGTTGCTAAAAGTGGTTAGAAAGACCTTCTACATTGCCCACCTGATCATGAAGGGATTCACATCCAGATCTAGTGAGGTCATTGTTCCTCTGTACTCTTCACTTATCAGACCAATGATCGAGTACAATGCCCCATTTGGGATGTATCTCACCCGACATCTGCAGCAATTGGAGAGACCCCAAAAGTTCCTCACCAAAAGGATAAAGGGACTCCAAAATCTTTCATATGCTGCCAGATTGAAGAAACTCCAGCTCTATTCAGTCGCATACCCGTCTGCTCAGAGGTGACATGTGCCTGACATACAAGGCCATGTCCAACCCGAATTAATGGACATGCTCCACCTCAAAAATCCAAATCCACCAAAACCACTAGAGCAAGCGACTCTAAACCTTAACGGATATAAATAGGACGTGCTGGAGGGATAGATTTATCACTCAGAGACTCCCTATGCTGTGGAATAAAATCCCGGTCCATGTGAGGCAGAGCACCTCGCTGACTCTGTTCAAGAGAAATCTGGACCTGTGGATGGGAGATCGTAGGTTTACCCCGGGAATCATCTCTGTGTCACTGCTGGACAGAGGCACAACAAACTAATGGTCACAGTATTTTTTCATATAAGGGGTGGCGTAAGCCACAAAAATTTGGGCTAGGCTTATAAATGCCTTAGGGCAGATAGCCTAGTATAAACCTATGAACCTATGAACCTATGTGGTCATATTTCCAGATAGAAAAAAAAAAAAAAAGGGAGGTGGCTACTAAAGGAGCCAGCTCCAGGTAAGGCACTTCTAGATTTTTTTCAGACTGGGGAAGCTACAAGTGAACAAATCTTGTAGCTCACTGAGTAAAACTATCTTTGCAAAACATCTACTAAGAAAACAAAGCAACAATACTATTACAGCATGCAGTGGGGGCACAATGTGAATAAAGAAAGCTTTTATTGAATGAAAAACATGAGATAAAATATATAGCAGTTTTACAAGAACAAAATACCTTTTACTTAAGAACACATTTCTCACCTTTTTATCATTTAAGCATCATTTTCTTTTTTTATTCTCCATGCAGCTTGGGCTATTTATGTAGAACTCAATAAAGTGTCGCAGTATACTATATTTTTATGTTTTTGTTTCAAATTCTGTGAGTGTCAATGCTTTTAGATCGAATATTAAGCAATCGTGTATATATATATATATATATATGTACACACACACACACACACACACACACACACACACACACACACACACACACACACACACATATATAAATATGTATATCTGTATCTATAATATGGACGGTTGAAAACACAAAAGAGAAAATAGACAAAACACTGAATACCACTAAGAATGAATCACAAAACATTTAATACCTCTCTCTCACTAAAAAAAAAAAATAAAAAAACTACATCAGTAAACCCCAGCTACAACACCCATATCAAACATTATATGAATAGTGGTACTGCTATTGAAAGGATTTTTATTAATGTAATGTGTAGGTTTGGGGTTAGGAACACGGATAGGGTTAGCACACATGAATAAGGTGGTGTGGGGGCTCCTTGCCTCTTTACCATTTGTAGGAGGTTTTGTGTAACTAAAAGGTTTTAATGTTGCTTCTCCTTTCATTGTATCTGGTGACAGCCATCTACCTGAGAGAATTATCCCTAAACTCCAAGTATATTAGTATCTTTCAGACCTATCTGTATAATTTCAGCCTGTTGTCTTATAATTTGTGCATTATTCTTTTCAGTAGTGCATTATGCTGTTTTTCGCTTCTCCCATATATAATAATATCATCATTTATTTTGTAATATTTTGATACCTTGTAACATAAACGTATATATATGTTCATAGGTTGTTACTAGGCTAATGCCCACTAGGGCCCTTACAATCCTGCCCACGCAACCCAAACCATTTTGGACCCAAGTATCATGGGTGTCTATACAGACTGGGCCATGTTAGTAGGAAGGTAAATATGGATTAGTAGGGATGTGTTAGTTAGGATAATACTTTTCTTATGGATGGCCTCTGTCCGTAAGGGACATGGGGGCCAGACTGGGGGTAAAGTTATGATTTCCCATATGATTGTCAAGGCTTTGATTGAATAGAATCAGGGATGAAGTCTGTTTTACATGGATGGAAGCCAATTTCATATTGTAGAGATCATTTGAGACACACATCTATCTTTACAGCATGTTCTTTTTATGTCACTGCTAAAGTTCAGAACCCTAGAGCTAGTGTTTCTGGTGATGTTTGTTTTGCACATATACAAGAAATCCATCAGGGTTGGGTATATGGAAGCCCTTTAAGCCAGGCAAATATCCCCTCTCAACAGCCTGTATGAAAGTGAATACACAGACAGAGCCTTTGAGCAATCAGTGTAGGACAGAGAATTCTCCTGGTGAGAAACCTTTGTTTGCTTTCCAACTATTGCAAATGACTGGTTAGATACATGCTGATAGGTTATTGTGTTGTATTGAATTATAGGTTGATAAGGCCTAGTAGAGTGGTGCTATAACTTCCTTGGACCTGGATGCTATACCCTTATCTATAAGTTGGGTGAAATGAAAGATGTTCTTATTATCTTAGCTATGTGTTGGTC
>NC_056725.1:291172577-291400077 GCF_019279795.1 Protopterus annectens
AAGCACAGTCAGTGGGGTAAAGTGCCTCAATGATATAAAACCCTTCAAATTCCAAATAAAATCCAGAGGCAACACCATCAAAAGCGGAGGAGACCTTTATTGAAATAACTCTGAAAAATATATAGAACATAGTAAGCGCTTTCGAGTTGCTGTGAACGCTTTTTCAGACTTGCAGAATTGCAAATTAGGAGCTGTCATTAAATCCCCCACTGACAGAAATGTTCTCCAGGAAAGGCTGACACAAACAAACAAACAACTGGTGTCAGAGCCATGGACTAAAACTAAATGTCAAGAAATGCATAATAGTTTCATTCAGGAAGTCATCCACCCCTGGTAATTAACATATCGACAAAACACCCCTAAGACCTGGCGCAGTAGTCCGGGACAGACAATATTCTTGCTTTTGACCATCACATGTCTACAGTAGTGAGGAAAGCATTCTATATTGTGAGCTTAGAAACAATGGCATGGCATCTAGGTCCAAGGAAGTCATTATTCCACTGTATTTGGCATTCATCAGACCTATCACTGCGTACAATGCCCCCTTTGGTATGCACCTAACCAGGCATATAAAACAATTGGAATGTCCACAGAGGTTCATCACTAAAAGTATACAAGGCATAAGTAACATATCCTATGCAGAGCACCTCAAGGCTCTATCCCTGTATTCTGTCTCCTACAGGATGTTATGGAAAGATCTATGCTTGGCATACAAGGCATTGTGAGACCCCACTCTGATGGACCTCCTGTATATCCGCAAAACAAATAACACCAGAATTACTCATTCTAAAGACTTAAATCTTGTCTGTTATATACATAGGACCTGGTGAAGAGACAGATATGTATCCCAGAGACTACCCCATCTCTGGAACAGGCTCCCAATCCATGTGAAGCAGAGTTCCTTCCTCACCCAATTCAAGTGTAACTTGGATGATTGGATGGGGAACAGGAAATTCATCCCTGGGTTGACACCTATGTCTCTAATGGATGCAGGAAGCCTGTAAACGGTTCATCTTCCAGGCCCCTGCTTATAAATGTTTCATCTCCCAAGACCCTGCTTACACTTATCAAGAATACCAGAACTTGTCAGAGAGTTCGGATGCATGTCTAGGCTTAAAAAGGCCCTTGTAGTCGTTAGCCTAGTAAACACCTATGAAAGTATGAACTTATGAATTGTTGAAATCAATCATTTTTTTCTCATATTGTGTCATCATCCTTGGTGATGGTAATATGCTGCTCAAATCTAGGCTCATACCAGCCTGAGACACATAGTCTGAAAGCTCCATACTGTCTCTCTTCATGTAGTCCAGGAAGGTACATGTCAGGTCATTAACACCTACATGGACTATGATGAAATCATGCTGGTACCTGTGGTGTATTGGCTTGAGGGCATGCGTGATTTGGCTTATCCTGGCTCCAGATTAGCAACTAACAGCTATCTTCTCCTTGTTCAGCCTGGTTAGAGGGGCATCATTATATGTTACAATGGAGTCCTGTATGACAAGTGTCCTGGAAAGTGTGTTTACTTGCCTTAGGGGCTTAGTGCTTGAGGCCCCACTGCAAGTGACTGTATGTGTGGTGATAGGTATCTTTTGGCTTGTTGAGGCATAACTTTGATAACAGGCAGTCAAGGCAATCTTTGTTGGATACATCGGCACCGATGCAGAAATGGGGGTGGGAGTGGGAGTGGGGTGGGTTACAGTGCTTTGCAGGAGACATGCTTCCTGCCTTCTTCCTTTGATATATCAGTGACTGCAACCCAGTGTATCTGTAGGACCATTGTGGAGGCATGCTGCAAGCTTTGTAATGCCAGAGCTCCTTAAGTAGAAGTCCTGCACCTTTATGTGATTCCACACAGCTGCTGTGTATGTATATATGCATGTATATTGAATCACATTGCTGGATGACTGTTTGACATGACACATCCAACGGTATTTGTACTGGAAAGTAGGAGGGTTAATACTGCCCCTCTGACAACTAGGCTTATTTAGAAACTATATGGGAAGTGCTTTCTGAAGGGCATTTGCAAAATATATTTTTCTTGGTAGTTGAAGATGTCAGAACACTGAAAAAAAATACTTCTATTGCTATTCCAGCCATGAATTGCCTTGAATCCCTGACCACCCCATGCCTTTTAAAACATGTAGCTCAATGCAAACAAGCTGTGGGGTAATTTTCCTCTTTTAACTTGACACACAGCCACTGTTGTTCTCTGTTCTCCTTATATCTGAGTTAATTCCATATTGTCCTTCTCATAAAGGACTGTAGTTTTCCCTTTTTCTGTATTTCCTGAACATAATTTTGCCTAGAATGGCTGTATTCCATTTATGGTTTCCAGTGTACCATGAGATGTTTAATAATGACAACATTTAAGTAATGTACTGTCCTTATGACCACTTGGCTTTACTACAGGTAAATATGGTTGTTGAATTCTTACCATATACTTCTTGTTAGCTAATTAATTTCATTGTCCTTGTCTTCTATACAGTGGCGGCTGGTGACTTCAAACCAATGGAGAGCTGCAGGAGAGAGCTGAACGGGTGGGGCCAACTGGAAGCGGTGTGGCCAACTAGAAAAGGGTGGAGCTATGCTAAAAACCACAAAAACTGGGACTTTAACTAAATATGCTGCCCTGGGTGCCATTGCCAAACTGTCATTATGAGAGTCCAATCAAGAAAAAATGAATTGTAGAAGAAAAAAAAAATATTTCAATGCATTGGCTACATGACAGCTTACTTAATATCTAGATGGAAACAAAAAGGTTGTGAGGCATGAAAAAGTAAATTACTTTTTAAATACATTACTGGAATGCCAGTAAAAATCAAGTATAAAAAAAACAAACAGCACTCATCTCAAACCACTTCTCCTTGCACTGCATTTCTAATTATAATTTATATTTGGCTTTATAAAAGTACCAAGTAACATAGCAATACCCTCACTTGTAAAAATGCTTCTTATTCAAAAAAGACCTGCTGCCTGACAACAACTATCTACTTGTTTCATAGGGAAAACATGATCAAAGTAAAAAACAAACAGCAAACAAGAAACGATCTCAAGATAAATTGCTTAAAGGATTACTGCACAGGTTATGGACCACACATGATAGATTGGCATTCTGTTTAGTTTACGAGTAAAGCCTGAAAGATGACTGCAAGTCTCCAACAAATGTAACAAGCTTCTGAAAATACTGTAATCCTGTCCTTTATTACAAATACTGTCATATGCATTTCAATACCTAAGGCATATATGCTATCTAGTTATGCAACTATTCTCTGCATGGCAACAACAAAAAGGCTTTCAGTGTTGGTAATTCTTTAACAGTATGCTTATTAAAGCTTACTTGCATCTTACAGTCTCTGACAACCTTACCTGATGGTCATTAAACCATTGATACTTAAACACAGAGCAACAGGCACTGTAACAACATGCATTTTCTGAATAAGAAGAAGTATAAATCAACAGTATAAAAATATGACAGAAAACCAGAACATTCTGAAAATAAAGGACAGATGAAAAGCCACTGTAGTACTTGTGTCTACCTTGGATGGGGGGATATTCTGCACACTTACACTGCATAACTGCTCCTTGCCTTGCTTGGATACATCCAGAGTTACTACATGGTGGAATGGGATGCAACAAGTATGTCACAATTTGAAATGTCTCTGGGTGATGGTGATGGCCCTGACACATTTGTCATACCTCTCAGCCTCAGAGCAAGAAATTTGGACACAGTCATAAACAGAAGTGGGACAAAGGCCCAAAAATAAGGACAAATTTTAAATATTGATCTTATAAACTTACAAAGATAATAGAATAGTAGGTCTGGCGTTAGTATGAATTTTCTGCAGGGTATGAAATCTGAATCTCAAATGTCTGTCATTATTTTCTAATTTCAATCTTTAATGATTTCCCACTAATTTGCCAGAAAACCACAAATTTATGAAAAATGGAGCAAAAATGTGATGCACAAATATAAAATAGTCACACAATACAGCTGGGAACCTGTCAAAGAAGAGACACTTTTTTAATATTAGTATTGTTAACTTGCGCAGCTGACAAAATAAGAGAATCTACATGCATTTCTGAAATTAAAAGTAATCTATAACTCTGATCATTACAATTATTTATTAATTTTAAACCCTCCACATTTTCTCTCAAATTTACCAATTTGCAAAGGGATTATTAGGGGGAGAGCAACATTTTGAGCCAAAATCAGAGGCAGTTGAGAGGTTTATATATACCTAATTCTATAAAGTGATTTATTTGCACATACCTCTCATCCTCTTAATGCAGGAAATCTGGATAAGGCCAAATATATTGGGGGAACATACAAACAGTAGTAAACATTGCTCTGGTATAAACTTACTCAGTTAACAGAACAGCAGGACTTGCTTTAGCATGCATTTTTCTGAAGAGTATGAAGTCTGAAACTGAATGTCTCTCATTATTTAGTGACTTCATTTCTAAATGATTTGCCAGAAAACCACAAATTTTATGAGGAACAAACCAAAAATAAAAAGCAAAAATCTATTAATTCTGCAAAAATCTGGACCGTTAAGAGGTATAGTTTAGCTGGGGCTGTCTGAGTTTGCCGTCCTTCCCCCCTCACAAAATCATGGTCGAATGGGGCCTCCCCCTTGCACCCATTACTTGGCTATTTCACCCCATTTACCATAAACACTATAATGTACACACTGCTTTACTTCTACAATGATATGGATTTCATTTAAAAGTTTTATTTTACATTTTACAGCTCAAACACTAATAGACATCTGCTAAACAAAGCAATGAAGTCTCACAATGAAAATAGAATTAGCATTAAAACTTCTCTGCCCTTGAAACTCACATTCATTGAAACAGCATTGAAACACACATTCAAAGAAAATACATCTAGCCAGTGGCAGATAAAGATTAACTTTGGGCTGTTTTCAAATCATAGGCCCCTTGCACCGGAAACATACATGTGTTCTTTGATACACCTTCCTGATTGTATTAAATTATATTCCTTGTATAATAAAATATATAATATAATAAAGAGCCATGGCCTCAAGCTAAATGCCAAAAAGTGTATAGTCATCACCTTTGGCAAAAACAAAGTGCCCACAAATTACCACATAGGTGGTAATCCATTAAGTACAGAAGAAGTAATTAGGGACCTGGGGACCCAAGTTGATAGCAATCTCTCATTTGAAAACCACGTGGCCAAAGTGGTTAGAAAAACATTTAATATAGCCCACCTAATCATGAAGGGATTCACATCTAGATCAGGGGAGGTCATTGTGCCTCTTTACTCATCCCTCATCAGGCCCATAATTGAGTACAATGCCCCTTTTGGGATGTACCTTACCAGACACCTGCAGCAACTGGAAAGACCCCAAAAGTACCTCACCAAGAGGATCAAAGGGCTCAAACAGATGCCATATGCTGCCCAGTTAAAGAAACTCTAGCTCTACTCAGTGGCATACCGCCTACTCAGAGACGATCTGTGCCTGACGTATAAAGCCATGTCCAACCCGGAATTAATGGACATGCTGCACCTCAGAAAATCCAAATCCCATCAAGCTATGCGCTCAAGAGACTTGAACCTCAGCACTGAAATAAATAGGACATGCTGGAGGGACAGATTCATAACCCAGAGGCTCCCTTCACTCTGGAATAAAATCCCAGTCCAGGTTAGAAAGAGTCCCTCATTTACTCTCTTCAAGAGGAATCTTGATGAGTGGATGGGAGATCGTAGGTTTACCCCGGGTATCACTTCTGTGTCACTGTTAGACAGAGGCACAGTATACTAACCTCGAAAAAGGGCATAGCAAAATTAATTTAAAATGGGTGGCGAAATCCAAACACACTCTGGCTAGTCTTATAAATGCCCTAGGGCAGATAGCCTAGTATGAACCTATGAACCTATGAACCTAATACAGTACAGCTGTTAGAAGGCATTTTACATGTATTGTTTTGAACATTTTTCCAGTAAACAATGAAACAAAATGCATGCACCAATAATGACAAAACTGCCCAGTTCAGAACATTTCAATCATAAAAGTCTACTCAGATTTCTACAGTCCACCAGTATCAGTAAATATACACAATCTCTGCAGAAGTAAAAGTCATCTAAATAATTCTACATTAAAGAGATCTGTAACTAATGAAGATGTTGCTGCTAGCAAACAACTTTATAGTTCATTGTTTCAACTACAAATAAAGTGCCTGTTGCCATTAAGGAATAAATTGCTTATGTTACATTAAAAAATGATAAGCTAGTAATACTGCAATAGGGATTGGATGGCAAACTGATAACAGGTTCATCATTACTAGGTATCTCTGCCAAAGAGGACATTCTCAGGACTGCAGCATCCACCCATTTAAAAGTACAATACAGTGCAGTATCAGCAATGCATCTATGTACTATGGGAGTAGAACACACAGCCTTCTGCATCAAAAGCAAGTGCACTACCTGTTATGCTATTAACAATACAAGCAGACTCAGCATGAGCAGCATTAAACTTATCTTCAAGCTTTTAGCTCCTTGTAAAATTCACTCGACACTCAACTGTATCTCTCAACCTTGAAGCACAAGAAATCTGGAAAAAGCCAAAATTTATTTTGGGGGGGACAAAAGCCTAAAAACTAGGGACATATTTTAAATATTGCTTGTATAATCTTGGAAAGTTGCTAGAATAAAATGCTGTCTTATTACCATGCATTTCGCTGCCAAGTCTTGAACCCTGGACCCTGTGCACTACAGTCTGAGCAACATACCACTATGCCAAATCAGCTGTTTCTTGAATGACAGGTAGACTGAAACTTAAATGGCTATCATTTAGTGAATTCAGTTCTCACCATAGCTCTCAACCTCTTAGCACAAAACACCTAGACAAAGCCAATAATGGAGGAATACAGCTCCCAAACATATTCAACGAATTCAGTTCTCACCATAGCTCTCAACCTCTTAGCACAAAAACCTGGACAAAGCCAATAATGGGGGAATACAGCCCCAAAAATAGGGACACATTTCAAATACTGATCTTATGAACAGAAAATTGCTAGAATTAAATATTTTGTGTTTCCACATACTTTCTGAAGAATATGAAGTCTGATATTCAAATGCCTATCATTATTTAGTGAATTCAAAATCCAGAAAACCACAAATTTCACAAGGACAAAAATATGAGGCAAAAATTTTACAAGTGGTTGTGGGAAGGGAATTCAAGCTCTTGCTACCTGATCCCAAGGTATAGGGTTTGAGTCTAGCCACCAGGTATATTTCATGAGTTCTCTCTATCCACCAGGTATATTTAACTGGAGCATTACACACACACACACAACACACACACACACACACACACACACACACACACACACACACACACACACCCACACACACACACACACACACACACACACACACACACACACACACACACACACACACACACACACACACACACCCTATCTGAGCCCAGCTCCATTGCTGCAAAGTCCGTTGTATAAGTTCAAAGCCCCAGTAAAATCCAAGTTCATCCATTCCTGCAGTAAAACCCATGAGAGAGAACAAGTCCTTCCCCTTCCCGCAAGAGCTGTCGCCCAGCCTGAAGATGTTGCATTCTGATTCCCTTCCAGTCTAAGCAGTTACAACTGCATAGACTTCTAGGATTTCTGCTGTTGTATGCTGTCTTCCTAATCTGGACTGTCTCACCAGCAGTCTGGATTCTGTGCGCATGCTCTGGACTCCGGACTGCTGGTGAACTAGTCTGGATATCGGGAAATGCCATGAGTGCACATGTGTGAAGTTTTCTGTGTGCATGCTCCGGACTGCTTGTGAACCTGTCCAGATATCGAGAAATGCTGCAAGTGCACATGCACGAAGCTCTGGGACTCACTTTTGTTTTCTTTCTTTTTTACTTTTCTTTACTGTTTTACAGCTGGGGGGGCTGCAGTCCTGCAGCTCAATAGCACGAGCCACCCCTGCTTCTATATTACTGTTCTGAGCCCTCAAATTGCAAAAACTTTTAACGTGTTGATCATTTTTGTATTTTCTTTAAGATCTGTATAAACGTTACTTTTTTGTTGTCATTTTAAGGATCTCAACTCTCTTCTGTGATCTCAGTTTACAATTTATAAGGTTTCCAGGGCTACATTTACATTTTTCATCAAAGACCTATGGTATTTTTTGATCATTTGAAGTTAGTTTACCAATTTTATTCTTCCAGGTAGGAGTTGGTCTTTAGTGATGGTAAATACATATAAAAATTGCCCAGATTTATTACATCACAAGTCAATGGTGCATCCTTCAGTCCACTCTGAACCATATTGAAAGAGTACTTAAGAAATGAAGGTAGCTTTGCCTCTCATACTGCAAAATAGTACGGTAGACAAACATTCATACAAGTAAATCTAAATATAGGAGACTGAAACAGTAATAGTTTTGAGAACTATATAAAAAATGTATGATAAGTTTTATACTCATCATTTCCTGATGTATTCTGGAAAGCTTTCAGGCTGCAAATCCACAATTGCTGGACTTAATGTTGGTGCCAGAATGAAGATTACTGCTCACAAGCTAGGCTACTGAAGCCTTTTCTTTAAGAATATATTTTTGGGTTCTGGCTGCTGCAAGAGTGCAATGTTCCAGAGGGGAATGCATTGTCTAAAGAACACTTGAATGTTCTTGGCAGGGATATCTAATTACAGGTTCTGCTGTATTAAGGGAAGTCCAAGTTCCTGAAAGATATATTTTATGTTTTCTTTACTAGCTCTGAGCAAAACATAGTGTAGAAACATCTTTGGTTAGCAATGTGAAACTGTAAGGCTATTTTCTGCAGCCTGGGAAAAGTTTTCTTTTGAACAAAAGTTCTACTTCAGTGCCTGGAAGTGGTGAGCAATATCCAGATACAAAGGAGCAGAAAGGCAGAATTTTAATTGGTGTTGCCTGATGCCAGATTCCCTGCAAGTAAATGATGCTTGGTTGTTGGAAGACACAGTGTACTGGCCATTGCAAGACTGCTTCCATAAATACACTTCAGTAATGTAAAAGGTAATTGGATATATGAGTTTCTGTGAAAACTGCAGTGTATATCCCTTGAGTCACAAGTATTCCTATTTGAACAACAATCCTTAACAGTAAAGGTGTTTCAGGCAGTTTATTGGCATATTCACAATTTCTTATCATGTGTTGACTCCCCTTTCAGTAGTCAGTGAAACATACGTCTATTTCTAGGATTTTTAGGGAGCTTTGAATACATCGTGCTGAGTTATCCAGGCCTCCTCAGGCAATACTAGTTTTCTCTTGTTACACAGTTTAATCCAGGAATCACCCTGAATGGATGTCATCCTGATGACCCTACTCCTGTACTATGTTAAAGTAAGTTCTTTGAAACAGCAATAAATAAGAACGATCTGATAGTTATAATGGTATAGCAGAGGAATGCATGCTGATTATGCTGATTGGCTGTAGTAGACTAGCAAAGGGAAGTGTAGCAAAGATGATAAACAGTTAGGGTGCCAGCTTCAGTGTTTGTACACTGTGCCCAAAAAAGGTAACATAACAGAGCAAATAATGTGTCTGAATATAATACAATATCTGGTCACTGGATTTTAGTTTTGGCTGCTAGTTTTCATTTTATTGCCAAGCAGAGGAAAATTATTGCTTGATAACCTGCATTCTTCTTAAACTATTTCCCTCCCTATGACTATATATCTTTTTAGGTAGTATCTAATTTACCTGTACTTTCTATCTTGTCACATACCCACTAGCTCTAGCTCATGCCTTTACAACCACTTCTCTGTATTCATAGCTCCACTGTGTTCACATTTTCATAGCTTCTTTCCTGCCTACTCAGTTGTAAAGGCCACAACTCTTCCTAGATGGGGGAAATAAATATGGCTTCCCTCAGTGCTGCCCATTTCTCCATTTCATCAAAACCAGAAAATTGAATGGGTGACCTAATCACACATTTTTTAAGTGGAAACAACTCCCTCATACCCTTTATATTCAAGATAATTTATCTGCAGCATCCTTCTAAGCAGTACAAATAACTAAAAGCTAAGCTAATAATATAACTAATGGCTAAGTTGACAAACTCCAGGGTAAGTTAAATCAGTGTTGGTGTGTTGTCCATCCAGTCTTCTGGGCTCACGTGAATAGAGTTTGATGAAACTGCTGGTGATCATCTAACTGTATCCCAGAGGTAATGATAGCATGAAGTCTCCCACATAAGTTTCCCATATTAGGACCTTGTGTATCAAGGAAAGCGATACTGCCAGAGTTTTAAAATTCATATTGTGCCAGGGTGATATCACCAAAACTGGGTTTTGGATAGTGATATTGACAGCCTGAGGTCTTGCAGAGAACAGAAGTATCCAAATACATCTGAGAGAGGCATGACCTCAACTCTTTAGTGGAGATTAGGACCAGACCTGTAGAAAGATGTAGGAGCACACATACTGCCTTGAGTGATGAAAAGCCAGTATGATATCAATAAATAGGAAAACCATTGATGAGCTTCATGCAACCATGTACTTTCATTACAAAGAAGAAACCTGACTAAAAACTGGAAAAAAAAAAGCAAATGACATTTTATTAGCTTGGACTATTCCAATCTCAATGCACCTTCTAGTTCTATGACACAGTGAGACAAATCCCTGACTATGACCCAGGCGACCTGAGTATGAGTGGTGGCTCTGGTGCTTGATGGAGCTGCAAGAGAGGGTTGGTATGTACCATCCTGGGGGAAAGGGGATGGTTCCCAGCTGCCTTGCTGATACACTTGAGCAATTGGAAGCAGCAAAGGTAGTGGATGGAGGAAACTGGTTGTGGCTGCCAAAGTCAGTGATGGTAGACTTAGTGTTCCATGCAAAGGAGTGTACATGTGCAGGACTAAGAGGCATAGATGGTCCCTACATTGAAGCGGGTGCTGACATCACTACCAGGGGAGGAGTTATGACTATAAAAATATGCCCTCATTTGTCATGGTGCCAGGCAGGATAAAATCATCTCTTATGGCTGCCTGGATGATGACTTCCTCAGGAAACTCTTGTCTCCATATGATACTGGGTAAGTCCTAAGTATGGGGGAGCAAGTGAACTAACCCTAAGGGGGAATGCCTTGATGGTTAGCAGCCACAGGGGCAAAAAGATAAAGAAAACACTCAATTTGCTTATATAATTGAAATAAATAAAGCATTACATATGTAAGAAAAAGCATAAAATGCCTACTTCACTTGGTCATATCAAAGTCTTGGTTAACAGAAAGATTAAAAATGGTATCTTAGCACTTCACTACAACTGAATTCTATCATCATGTGCATGGCCGGCCTTAGGCATAGGCGAACTAGGTGACCGCCTAGGGCGCCATACAGGCCAGCCCTGTAAAGGGTGCAATTTTATCTATTTATTTATTTTTTTTTATTTTAACTAATTTTTATCGGTCCGTGCACTCTTCCTGGCGCCTTGTCACTGAGTCGAGAAGTGCCCTCCCACTTTAACAGGTTGATCGCGGTATTAGTAACTTTTCCTTTAAGGAGGAATATGAGTGCACACACTAACGTGAAAGTAAATACATCTGCAGTCACGCGCAAAATTTAAGCTAGAAGTTAAGGGTGGGGGTTAAGACTGTGTAGCTTGTTTGGCATTCGGTTCAGAAAGAAGGTAAGTGTATGTGTGTGTCTATGTGTAATTTAAAACATTAGCTTCTGTATGCGAGAGAAAGTTTGTGTGTATGTATGGAATAGGTCATTAGACCATAAAGCGGTACAGACTTCCAATATAACATGTATATACTTTTTATCTTCCCTGTAATTGTCCAGTCACTTTCCCGGGAAGTGGTCAAAAACTACATTTGCATGTTGGTGCTAGAAAGTGTGTCATAGCTGTCAACTGTCCAGTATCTTGCCTTTTATTTGTGGTCTATTTCTCATAAAATTTTTGATTTTCTGGCAAATCATCAAATGCAGAATTCAATAAATGATGACACCTGTCTCTGATTTTGACTCATGTTTTACCCACGTGTCTCCTAAAATGTGCCTTTTGGAAAAAAATGTGGTGAATAACTCTTTAACAGATTTGTTGCAGGTTGTAAATGGTATTAACGTGTGCCTGATTATTTCTGCATTTGTCTCTGATTCGTTGAGAGCAATAGATGGCAGACAGTTGAGTGTTAGACTTCATATCCTTCATTAAAATGGCTAATGCAAAACCTGTTCTAGACTAAGAGCAATATTTAAAAATTGTCCCTGATTTTTTTTCTGGCCTTTGTTTAGAATTCCTGCGCTAAGAGGTTGAGTGTTATAATGTCTGTGTAATTCAGATGTGAAATTACAGAATTGTGGTACATTCTACCTACCGACTGATTCTTATCTACTGTGTGGTGCAGATCTTTGAATATGGTTGCCAACTGAGGGAGAAAACAGGCTAAATGTACTGAAGTAGGGACATGCTTGCTTACCATTCTCAAAACCTTAAAGAAAACTTGCAACTGATATGCATTATGTGAAGAAAAAATAAGCTGAGTGATTGCAGTTTCCCTTGTTTATTCCAACTTGTGAGGCCTGGACCCACCCAGGAGATAAGCTGCAGTAAGCCCTACTCGTTACCTGAAAGAAATTAAATAAAAATCCGCGGTGGTGGTGCTGCGGTAGCGTTGTCGCCTCACAGTAAGACGCTGTCCGGTTCAACTCTCAGTTAGAGCATCTTCTGCGTGGAGACATGCATGAATGGGTGTACCTTCATTGAAGGTTGTTCATCAGGGCTGGCAACTCGGTACGTAAAAATCAACTGCCAATCATTAGTGGACCAAAGTTCCGCTGTGGCGACCCCTAACCGGGAAAAGCCGAAAGTCACAACAAGTTTTGAAAGAAGTTGTAAATTTACAGCGATTGTTTTATTTATGAATGGGAAAAATGCTTTAGCTTTCAGCATTTCTGTAGTATTTAATACACTCTGTAAGTAAATTCACAGTTTACATCAGCTTTTCAGTGTCCCTTTGGTGGCCGCGGTGGTGCAGCAGTCATTGCTTACTGGAAAAATGTTCAAAACTACAAATTTAAAACACACTAACAAGTGGTGCTTTATTATATACAAGGAATATCATTTAATACAATCAGGAAGGTGAATCAAGGAACACATGCATGCATGGCCATAAAAATGTGTTCAAAGAGCATATAGTTTGAAAATAGACCAAAGGTAAACTTAATTCTCCACTGGTCAGATGCATTTTATTTGAATGTGGGTTTTAATGCTGTTTCAATTAATGTAAGGTTCAGTGGCAGAGAAGTTTAGTGCTCATGCCAAGTCTGTTTTCATTGTGAGACTGTATTGTTTGTCTAGCAAATGGCTATATGCGTTTATGCATTTTATTTCAATATCTGTAATCAGTGTAGAAGTAAATAAAACAGTATGCACACTGATAGATTTGAACAGTGTTCATGCTAGCTGGGGAGAAATAGCCAGGTAATGGGCCACTGGTATGGCTGGGGAGGAGGCTGCTGCAGGAAGGGCTACTCTGGGGGGCCCCCAATCTATTACCCTGCCTAGGGCCCTATCTGACCATGAACCAGCTGTGGTATTTAAAGTAGGAAATACATAAACAAAGGTAGTTACTTAACTCATTTGTGCCTAGAGTCCTTAGTCAGTTTGTGAAACAGCTTAGCTAATAAGTGTGTTGAGGTATCTTTTCTTCCTATGCATTTAAATAATTGAAGGAAATTACTGGAGTAGCTTTCTTGGGGGTGACCTTCCTGTGGGTGTGGCTCATAGGGGAGTTTCATGAGTGCAATGGATCACTACATCGCCTAGGGTACCATTTTAACTAAGGCCAGCCCTGATCATGTGAAATGGCAGAATATAAATTTCGCCCAGAAAAAAAGAAGCCACTGGACTGTGTGTGTGAGTGTCTGTGTGTGTGTGTGTGTGTGTGTGTGTGTGTGCGTGTGTGTGTGTGTGTGTGTGTGTGTGTGTGTGTGTGTGTGTGTGTGTGTGTGTGTGTGTGTGTGTGCATGTGCATGTGTGTGTGTGTGTGTGTGTGTGTGTGTGTGTGTGTGTGTGTGTGTGTGTGTGTGTGTGTGTGTGTGTGTGTGTGTGTGTGTGTGTGTGTGTGGAGAAGCTTCTAATTGGGAGAAGGATGATACGCATGATTTTAGTTACAACTGAATTACAGGCAATGTATTGTATCAGTTCTAAGATTAATTTTCTATGTTGTTTTTGTGTTATCAATGTTTCTCCTAGTAGCAGCCAGCATGTGTTTTTAATTTCCTTGTCCTCATATTTAAAAAAGTATGGTGCCAAAGTAACTTGCATTAGTGTCTGAGTAATTTTGTTTGAAGTAATGACTGCGAATCATGCTTCTCAGCTATCCAGATTTTCACAGAATGTCTAGATTTTTGCCTCATACTATTGGTCTAGTCTTAAAATGTGTGGTTTTCTGCCAAATCAATGAGGACTGAAGTCTCTAAATAATATCAAACATTTTAGTTTCAAATTTCATATCCCTAAGGAAATGCATTCTAACACAAATCCTGTTGTTTTATCATTTTTTTTAAGTTTATAAGAGCAATATGAAAAATCTGTCCCTTTTTTGGGCCACTGTTACCCCATTATTTTAGGCTTTGTCCAGATTTCGTGCACTAAGAAGTTGAGCGAATGAACGCTATGACTGTAAAGTTTCTGCCTTACCACTAGCAGAGAAGCACACTGTTCATGTTCTCATACTTCAGATGCCTATTTCATTGTATTACCACTGCATACCCATTTTTAAATGCTTCTGATGGTTTTACGGTTTGACTTTCATAATTTTTTGATGTTGCAGACCCTTTATGTGTAACCATAGTTTCAGTCTGGCAGTTGGCAGTACAATTTGAATTACAGGATTGGGTTCAGGACTTATTTTTGGTCACACTTAATCTTCTTCTTCTTCTTTCAGCTTTTCCCAGTTAGGGGTCGCCACAGCGAATTATCTGTCCGCTCATGATTGGCAGTGGAGTTTTACAGTGGCGAGTTGCCAGCCGGGCACCCAACCTTCCACAGAAGGCACACACATGCACACACTCACACCTAGGGCCAATTTAGAGTGTCCAATCCACCTACTGCATGTCTTTGGGATGTGGGAGGAAACTGGAGCATCCGGAGGAAACCCACACGACCACAGGGAGGACATGCAGACTCCACACAGAAGGCACCCCAGCCGAGAATTGAACTGGAGAACCTCTTGCTGTGAGGCGGCAACACTAACTGCTGCACCACTGTGGCCGCCCTTAGTCACACTTAATATGGAATTTGAATTTTCTTTCTGTTTCGTTGTTGGCATTTTCCAGTTAATCTTGTTTCTTCCCACCTCCTAAACACATACTGGTTGGATGGATAATTCTCTCCTCTCTCTGTCTTCCTCACTTTCTCTCCCTCTCTCTATCTCTGTATGTATATAAACAATAAGCAAACAGACAAGCACGAACACACACACACACACACACACACACACACACACACACACACACATATATATATATATATATATATATATATATATATATATATATATATATATATCTGCATGTGTGGTTGTAGTGGTAGGCATTCATTAGAGCAACACTTAAATAATTCCATGGCTTTTCCCTTGTTTGTGTTTGTGTGATCCTATAGTTAGTACATTTAATTTCTGGGGGTGTGCCCATGTAAAGGTTGTTTTTTTTTTTTTTTTGTGATCTCAAATGTAACCTATTTGTGATGTAACCTAATGTGATTACTTTTTTCATTGATTTTGTTGGCAATTAATAATAATTGCCAATGAGTGTGTCAATGTTTCCTGTTTTGATCAAACTTACTGGTGATTCATTCTATGTTATATATAATTCTGGAGAGTATTTTTAAAGATGGAATGAGAACAGCACAGTTTAGCTTTACACAGTTAATTTTAGAAGTATTGACATTATTTACGCAGTACATTATATGGAGGTTCATAGTCTTTAGAAGTAAAGCCATCAGTCTGATTCTGTACAAGTTCATCAAATATAGCCCTTCCAGCAACCAGCCTGTAACTTCCAGTCCACATCTGTAGTCCTAAACTAGGCCTTCATCTCAGCTCTACATAAATTCCTCACCTGATTATACTTCAGGTCATATACAACAAAGATTTTGAATGGGCCATCCATTTCCAGGAATCAAAAATCTTCAGGCAGAGCCATACTCTAACCCACAGTGATCTTCCCATATCAGGAAATAACTTCTTGATTTCTGATTTCTGGGTACAGCCTTTTATGCAACACAAATAGGTGTAGGTTTTCCAGTGCCCCACTAATATAGTCAATTACCTCACTTATTATTGTGAGAATTTTACAGTTCCATAAAAAATATTTGACAATTAACACCCTCCCATCACAAACTCATTAGATGTGGATTTATACATCGATGTTGTAAGGCCTAGACATCCCATCAACATTCCTATTAGTTAGTTCAGATCCATAGATGACAGTACACTGAAAAGGTTGGAGTGATAGTGCCCAGAGGCATAATTTTGTGTTGTCATCCTGCCGTTTACTCAATCATTGTAATAGGATATGATCTCTCAGGAGAGTAATATGTCTGCCTAACAGCTAGTACTTTACAGAATAGAAGGCCCACTTCACAGCCAAGCATTCTCTTTTGATATCTGAGTACTTTTTCTTAACATTACTTAACTTTCAACTGAAGTAGCACACAGGGTGTTCCTCATCTGTAACCTGCAAATGGGCCATCCAACTCCAGGAATCACAAATCTTCAGGAAACTCCCCCATTCGACCCATGATGACCTTCACACTTTAGGAACTAACTTCCTAGTTTCTTGTTTTCAAGCTAAATCCTTTTATGCAACACTAATTGGTTATTCGTTTTCCATCCCCTATTTAATACAATCAGTTTACCTCAACTAATTCCTGTGAGAATTTCAAAGACAAAAGTTACAACTTAAATTAATTCAAAAACAGATTCCTCATTTTCTGTAGACAAGATGCTACAGTATGTGTATACGTGTGTATGTATGTGTGCAGGTGTGTCTGTGTACATATATATCTATATAAATATATATATATATATATATATATATCTATATAAATATATATATATATATATATATATAAACTGTGTTTCCACATACATGCATACATACATATAGACACATAGATACAGGTGTAGACGTAGATACAGTTACACATGGCAGACAGACACACACGCGCACACACACACACACACACACACACACACACACACACACACACACACACACACACACACAGATATACATTTTTAAAAATTAAAAACTCTGTATCACTGTTACTTCTGTTTAATTATTTTGTATGTAGCTCCTCAGGCTATAAACTTTTGCATTTAATTTTATTTTTCACAAATGATTTTGTCATATGCTGCACAGCTTCACTTTAAACTTTTGTTTCAACTGCTAGCATGTTATGCATCTTGCTGAATATAATAAAACTACTTTCTAGTGTAGAATACCGACTATTGACTGTTGTTAAATAGCAACAATGCATTCTGTCCAGCTCTGTATGGAAGCCATTTAAAACAATTTATATCTTCGTAATGGTTTCCACATCCCCATTGGTTCTATTCTGGTTCATTTCCAGAGTTCAAAGTTTCTGAACTTTAATCAAGTGCTCTGTTTCGCTACCTCACCTGTCCTTGAAAACATTGTTACTTTGACCTTTGATCTTCTTCTACTGGCTTTATCTAGAATTTAATAAACTCCGTGTAGACTTTGAGCAAAGCTTACATGGAGTTTACCTGTTAGTGAGATGAGCAGCAGTGCTATCGCATATTCATTTTGCTCATTGTACTTACACATACACAAGCAAGGTTTTGTGGCCAGCAGCAGTACTGCATCTAGGAAACCATGCAGAGCAGCTTGGGCATAGAAACAAGAAGCACTCGAGTGCCTACGAGCAAACCTGCTCGGTGAGATTGTGGGGACAGCCAGAATGACTAGCAGGGGTGAAAATACTGCAGTGACACTAGTATTAACACAGTAAAAAAAAGTGTGCTGAGTGCAATATACATTGCAACAATTAATTGCAGATTGAAATAATGGAGCGGGGACAGTAAGACCAAATACAATGAAACATACACTAGGCAGGGATAGTGTACTGATGAAAATGGGCACATACATGAATGATAGGAATGAGGAAAAAGGAAGAAGGCATGGTAAATATGGTAATGTCCGCAGGATAGGAGATGTCAATGTGTGTACACTTTCAAGACAAGTCAGTAGCATTACAATAAGCACTTATGTAGATAGCACAGTAAGTACTGCTGTCTTCACCTCCTGTCGAGTATACTACATCATAACACATGATGGTATATACTTGGATTTCACATAAGGTCACATGTCAATGGAGATGAATGGTTGTGATATAAATATCACCGACATGCTCACTGGAGAGGACATTTAGCAAGATGGTATATACAACAGGAGGTATGTACATAGTGTGAAGATATGCAAAATGCCTTTCTTGAATATGACTCACATCTCAGCATACCTGTCAACCAATCATGGACACCTAGCAACAGACTCCTGGAATAATGTAATTAGAAACAGGCACAATCAGTGAGACTTTTAAAATATTATGGCCATTAATCTGCAGCATGATAGAATATGTGAGTGTAACTTATTATACATGTTCTTCAGAAACAGACGTGTATGACTATAATGATTGTTAGTATGGTATAAGGGGAATTCGCCACCCCTTCCCCAAAAATGATTATTCTTTGAGGAGTTAAGAGAGGCAGTGTTAAACCTGGAGTTGAAATCAGGGGATATCCTCGCCAGATGAGTGACACAGGCCACAATCACCTGCAAGAATCAAACCCATGCAATCAATGTTGTCACTGAGCTGTGTATTTAATGGGTACAACACAGAAAGATGTATCACACAAGCATCTAGTACAACACCTCAAAGGGAAGTCTACATTGTCAAATCCTAATGGGTATGCATCACAAAGAATAGTTTTTCCCTTTTAATTTCTCCAAATCTTTTGGGTTTCTAATATCATGACAGGAATGGACCCCATTCCTAAGTCAAAGTACAATTAAAGTTCATGAAATTAGTATTGTTTCAATCTTTGATGTCAGCCAAAAGTGCTCTTCACAGCACCCGCAGTGTGCCCAGTAATGACTCCTGCAATTCGTACAGAGTTACAAGTATTGGTAACATATCTAAATACGATTGTAGATTCTTTTTTATAAGACCCATTGCTCCTACTACTATTGGGACTGTCTGGGTATCTTTCTTCCACATTGCTCTCATTTCTGCCTGCAAATCCTGATATTTTATGACTTTGTGTCTCTGTGTACGCAAGACACTGTACTCACTGGGTGTGGCAATTTCAATGATCAATGCTACTTTTGTCTTCTTTTCATGGACCACTATATCCAGTTTTCTAGCATCTATCTTTTGAACTGCTGGCACTGGATGATCCTATGTGATGTAAACTTCATAATTTTCTGTGATGTTTTGTGACTCATGTTTCCAGTGTTTTTCAGCCACTTCAATACCGTAATGTTTGCAGAATCCCCAGTGCAACAATCTTGCCATACTATTATGCCATTACTATGTCACAACCAGCAACGAGGTGTGCAACTGTTTCCATTTCTTCTTTACAAAACCTACATTTGTCTGTTTCTCCCACATGCAACTATATTTATGCATTTTCCACATTTCTTGCCTTCTCATCTAGTTATTCACCTTATAGTCTTTCTTTTGTTTTTTGGCACATTCGGTTGCTGCCTGATTTTTATCTACTTCTGGTTTGATTTCCATTCCTGCTTGACGCCTATATGCTTATGCTAGATTAAGTAGAGAAGCCATCTTAGATTTATTCTCCTCATGTTTCAAAACTTTCACTATGTTTGGGTCTTGTGAGGTCAGCAGATATGTGTGGAGTCCCACGATTGCAGATCTATACATGTAATCAATTTCAAGGAGGTTCATCCCTCCTTCGGAATGGGGAAGATATAATGTTGGTATGCACTGATTTTTATAAATCATTTGGTGAGCAGGAAGCATCCTTCTTGTTTTCTTATCTAATCTAGCCAACACATTTTGGGGCCAGTCAGTCACTCCAAAACTTTAAGTTAGGACAGGAAGAGCAAATTGGTTTATAGCCTGGATTTTGTTCCTAGATGTCAATGCTGTTTTCAGGATTAATTTAAGTCTTCTAAAGTATTCCTTACTAAGTTGTATTTGCATTTGTTCATGTTTTATTGTTGATCCTTCATGAATCCCCAAATATTTATACACTCCCTCTTGCTCAAGTGCTTTTATATCACATTCTTGTCCCAAACTGCTGTTTTCCTGCTTTAAAGGTTGCTTTTGCACATTTATCAAGACCAAATGACATTCTTATATCATCTGAAAAAGTTTTGACAACTTGCAGTTTTGTTTTCAGTTCCTCATCTGATGAGCTATACAGTTATCATTGACAAAGAGAAGATGAGAAGTCTTTACACTTGTTGTTTTCTAGGAGCCAAATTATAGCCATGGCCTAAGCTGTTAAGTAGACAGATTAATGGGTTAAGGGCAAGGCAGAATAGCAGCATTGACAGAGAGTCACCCTGGAATATCCCCTTTGAATTTGTCCTTTATCATGGCTTAATTGCAAAGTGGTCTGCCAGTGTTTCATGATCACTGTAATGTAATCAATCAGTGTAGGTTGTATCTTATACATTTTTAAGCACTCTTTTATCCATCAATGTGGGATACTATCAAATGCTTTTTTGTTGTCAATCCATGCCATACTTAGATTCTTCCCCTTTTTTCAGTCCTCCACTATGACTTTATTTAACAACAAATGATCCATTGTTCCATATGACTTTCTTTTATTGCCCTTTTGTTCTACTACCATAATTGAGTTTTCTTCTAAATGACTATAAACTTTGTCGGCATCAATTCCCATGTATAGTTTATACATCGTCGGAAGGCAAGTTATTGGTCTATAATTTTTAGGGTAGCTTGCAGGTTCACTCTTATATAGGACCCTTGCTTTTCCTGTTGTTAGCCAGGTTGGTGTATGTTTGGGGTGCGCATATAAATAGTCCTTACTCATGACTAAATTTTCATGTAAAGTTGTTAATACTTTTAGCTAAAAGTTAGTTCTGTATCAGTGACAAGATGTGTGGGAGCTCACTGTGCCAAATGTGGTTCACTTGACTAAAGCATCCTTGGCTGACATAGGTATCGGCCCTATAAATGACAACTAGGAGCGGCCTTAAGTCAACTGGTGCCCTAGGGAAAAAGGCTCCATGGCGCCCCCCCCCTCACACCACCCAGGTGCCCCTATCCTGGCTTACCTACAACAATTACATACTGGAAAAGCACCCCTGCTAGAGTGGCGCCCTAGGGGACCACCTAGTTGGCCTATGCCTAAGGCCGGCTATGTTACAAACAATACACTGTTAGAAGTGGATTTCCTACACAAAGCTATGTAGTGCATGCATTTACCACATATAATAACAATGGATATTGTATGAAGCATCTGCAATTGACATGTGAACTAAGAAGTGATCAGTTATAATGGATGGTACAGCACTATGTGAGATGGATGGCAATGCATCAACTATGTCCATGTGCACAGAAAGTACAACAGTGCAAAGTCTAGTGTCAATGAGCGATGAAGCTGTCACTGTATTATTGTACACATACCAAACACTACATGGAGCACCCTGTATAAGTACATGTCAACACTCAGCAGATGCGCCTCATAATCACTGTCTCCTGATATCGCCAGTGAAAATTTTATACTGCCATGAAATCCTGACATACATGCATTTGTGTTCATGCAAACTATCAAGTGGTAATACTGATGTGATGTAGTCGTACATCTGTTATGCAGTACAGTCACACTACAACTGTACTCATACTACAATTGGACATCAGGCTGTACATCACCTGTAAATAAAACATTTGGTCTGAATCACATGTGACACAGTGGACATGTTAACACAGGCAGAAAGCTCTACATACTTCATGTCATTACATCAGTTGTACATCACATGCCTATATGTTTAACAGTGATAATGTGTGACACTATACGTGGACACATGACAACTGAGGTGGATGCGGCTCATGCAGAATAGTTGATGACACAAATGCTGACAGTCACATAATGCTGCTGGGGAACACCTGTATAATCCTTGTGAATAGCAACACAATAGTGCATACAATGAATTTCCTTAAGGTTGCAAGTGAATCCCAACATGTCATATGTTTGCCAATATAACAGCATTACAGCATGTGGATGAACCCAGGAATATGTATCCATGTAATCAGTATGACGTAATATTGCTGTACATCAGATAACATTTCCAGATGTTAGGTATACACATGCACACCTGTGCCATACTGCATCTGTCACTGTGATCATTGAATGACAGCTGTGTAGAATGTTGATATACTGTAGTACAAGAACACATGCTTGCAGGTTCACAGGCAACATTATACATGGCATCATCCGATGTCAACAGTCCTCAACAGGCGTATTACTACAGCTGTTATTGAAGGAACATAAAACCAAATGTCAGCAGTGCCCATTAATATGGTAACTCAATTCACATATTGGAGTACATTGTTAGAGGGATACACTACATCCACACCTCAACAGAGCACGTGGCTGACAACACCATTGACATATGCAATGTTCAGAGATCATAGGATATCATTAAGCTACTGGCCAAAAGCACATAAAATCCTGGCCATTATTGTGTATGTTTCATTTAATACAGACTGCCTCTGTCCTTATGTAACATGTGCAAAACCCCATGACAGAATTAGCAAAAACACATCCAGTGGTCTGGAGATGGCTTGCAGAAAGTCATAGAGGGGCTCTGCTTTACAATGTGTGCATGCATCTTTGAGATGATGGCATCCTCAGTGTTCCACAGAGCATATGTTATGTGGACAGAGGGAAAAGGGGAATGTTGGATTTAGGGGCTATGTAATAGGTTCTCCTGCGTAGGAGTCAAATGAAAAGCAATTCAAAACATCACACAAAGACCGTAATATACCACTCTCCACGCACACACTGGTTGTCTGAGGTCAGATTTGGCAGTACTGCATCTGTGTAGTTATGGAAGCTGTATTTCATACAACATAAGACTAGTGCCACCACAGATGTCTGACTTTAACAATGTCAGAGTGCACTTTATAGAGGATGACATCATCAGTGTATGCAGAGAAGATGATATTGGCAGGAGTATCTGACATAGCTGTGGTTTCACATATTGGTGTAAAATTGTCTCCAGACCGATAGTTGAATGAACACACATGCACACACTCAAGTTGACTGCTGTGTGAATAGAACTCCTACCTATCTAGTTACACAAGCTAGAGAACACAGTACTTAATGCTTGTGCCACCACAGAAATCTGATTTTAACAATGTCAGACTGCACTTTATAGAGGATGACATCATCAGTGTATATTGAGAAGAGGATGTTGGGATGGGTGTATGAAACTGCTATGGATTACGGACACCAAGGCCAGTTTCTATTACATCATGCACCATCCCTGGCAGCTCCTGGTGGGTAACATAATCACTGCCTCCAGCAATACTCCTGGAGGGTACCAATCCATCCACAGCCGGTGCAATACTACCTGATGTGGATTGGCCAGGTAATGCAGGGGCTGTGGCGGTAGTACTGCCAGGTTGCCTTCCACAGGTGTTGGGTGTTGGTGCAGCAGCTGTTTGAGGGTTAGCAGACTAAGGCGCAGTTGTTTCCTGTGGTGAAAAGTATTTGGTTTGTTGTCAAAAAGTTATGACATCAGAATGGTGTGACTCCAGGTAAGCCACAAAAAATAAGTAAATAAATAAATAAATAAATAAATAAATAAATAAATAAAGATAAGGGGTGTGGTGAGAGAGAAAAAAAGAAAAGAGATGATTAGAGCCATGATATGTCACATTCATGCTTTATTCCAGTAAATATCCTTTTATTATTATTATTATTATTATTATTATTATTATTATAATTATTATATAGCTTTCACATCAAAAAAAGACTGTGAATTGATGCAAGCAGTCCTTGCAATATGCACATATTCCATTTATTTATTTATTTGCATTTGTTTACCAGGAAAGTCCACTGGACTGAAGTGAACTCATTTTCAGTGGAGGCCTGGGGAGAAAAGCTCCAGCATAAGTACATACAATATAAACAATGAAAGTAATAAAAAAATTGTAAATTACATAAAATTCCAATACAAGTACAAGCAGTCAGGAATACAGCACATGTACAGTCAGACACAAGGAAATGAAAAACATTTGCAGTTTTAGTTAATATCATTTTTCATTTGATGACCACTGGTTCTTGGATTATGTTAGGGTTTGGGTGAAAAATCATGTTATTTGTATGGATGTAGTAAGATTCCTATAGTTAGTTCAGCAGATTAGTGAAAGATAAGGTAATTAGAGGCACTTATGGGATAGTATTTTAATGTGCAGCAGTGAATGTGATGGAGGACTAAGAGGGAGTATTAACTGGGCGGATGTAAATGTTACATGTTTAATACTAACATGTAGGTGATTAGGTTAAGTGAAACGTAAATAGTTTTATAAAGGAGTTCAAGTTATAGATGGAGAGATGATGGCATAGAGACTTTTTGAAGGAGGAAACATTGCTAATAGATCTGATAGATGATGGGAGTGAGTTCCAGAGTTTGGCTATAGTGAAGGAGTAAAGCAGTTGACCAGGTGGAAGTTTTGTTTTTTCTGCTTGTAAGAGAAATTTATTTTTGGATCTGGATGGTTTGTTGGGTTGGTACAGAGTTAGAACTGTGGTAAGGGCTGGGCAGCTGGAAGGCTTAAAAATGATTTTATGTGCTGTAGTTAATTGTAAGTATGTGAGGTAATGTGGAAGGTCAAGCCAGTTCAAAGAGTGGAGAGAGTAGCAGTGATGGGAGGACTATTTATCATTATTTGCAAACTTGACAATTTTATTGTAACAAGTCCCAGTTTTAGTTTTCAGAGAAGAATGAATACTGGTAAACAAGGGATCACCACAGAGGAGAGAAGGGAGGAGAAATGTTGAAGCAAGGGTTTGTTTAGAAGAATGGTTTAGGAAATGTTTATGTCTGTACAGGGTTTCCATTTTTTTAGAGTCTTTTTGACATTGTTGTGGACGTGCAAGTCAGAAGTTAGCTTTTCATCTACGGTGATCCCTAAATGTTTTGAATGGGAGACTACTTCAATGATAGTATAGTTTTGAGAGTAAATGATAAATTTGGATTTATTTAAGATGGTAGTTTTTTGGGGGAGTGAACAGAAGAAGCTTAGTTTTCTTGGGGTTAAGGGCAAGATGGTTGTTAGCCATCCAGGTTTCAGTTGATGAGAAGGCATTTTGGGTTAGTGATGTAAGTTTGGATGTAGAGTTAGCAGTGCAGATGATTGTTGAGTCATCTGCATATTGTATTACTGACCCATTGAAAGAGAAGAGTGAAGGTTATTAAGGAATATGCTGAAAAGGAGGGGCCCCAGTATGGAACCTTGAGGTACACCTGTAGATATATTTAGAAAAGGTGAGATGGTGTTATGCCATTTGGCGGATTGTTGTCTATTTGCAAGGTAGCTAGTGAACTAATTTATTGGGGGGGGGTTGACACTGAGGGGAGTCAGTTTAGAGAGAAGTAGATAATGGAAAACTGTATTGAATGCCTTGGAGAGGTCAAGGAAGAGTGTGGATACACGTTTACCAGAGTTTTGAGCTTGATTCACTGCTTCCATGAAGGATATAAGAGCTGTAGTGGTGATATGGCCGGGCCGGAAACCGTGTTGGGTAGGAGAAAGAAACTGATTTTGGATGAGATGGTTAAAAGTTGAGAATGTAAACATTTTTGAAGAATTGTAGATATTGGGGAGAGTATTGCTACTGAATGGAAATTGGAAATGTCAGTATTGTTATCCCCTTTATGTAGTGGGAGAATGTGTGCTTTTTCCAAAGGGTAGGTACATAGGACTCTTGGATAGACTGGTTGAGAAGTATGCTAATTTCGTAAGAAATAGCTTTGGCTGCAATCTGAAGAAATTCAGGAGGAAGGTTATCAGAGGCATTAGTCCCAGGGTTGAGTTTGAGGAGGTGTCTTGTTATAGCAGAGGTGGGTATAGGGGAGAAGGTAAAGGTGGGTGTAGATGAGTGTTGTGTGGATTGTTCAGAAGGGGATGGGATGGTACTAGTGTCAGTTTGGGGAAATTATGTTTTTGTAAGGGTGGCTATAGTTTCAATGAAATATGTATTGAAGAGACCAGCAATCTCAAATGGTGTTTCTTCTGGATTGGGACAGGGGTTATTCTTGGTGCCAGAGCTGACAAGAGAAGAAATGGAGTGCCAGATTTTTTGGGGGTTTTGTTTGTAGTTGTTTTGGAGGCCTAGATAGTGTTTTATTTTTGTCATTAATGATTAGGCATTTTATTTGGTTATGAAGTTGCCTATATTGTAGCAGGTCTGAGTGTTATTTATTTCTTAGCCTTTATTTTCCATATTTTATCCCTGGTATTCATGAGCTGTTTTGTGTTTGCCAAATGGCATGATTTACTTTTACTCTTTTTTGCCATAAGGGTCCAATCTATTTAGATTGGAGAGGAATGTTGAGTTGAAGAATTTAACTGCTTCATAGAGTGGAAGACATTTTAGTCTATTCCAGTTGATGTTGCTGACAAAAGTTAGCAGGGTCGAATTTGGTTAGGTTTCTGATACGTTTGTATTGGTGTTGAGTGGGTATAGGAGATGTCTTACATATTATATAGGCAGGTAAGTGGTCACTGAAATTAAAAGGTAGGGTTCCTACTGAGGAGATTTTGTTGGGATCAGAGACAAGAACCCAGTTGAGTATGGAGCCACAGTCATTAGTTTTGATGGGTTTAGTTATACTATTGATGAGTTGTGTAAAACTGAAGAGGTTGATATTTATTGGTGGGGAAAGGTTTTATTGGTTTGGCCAGTTTATGTTTACATCACCGAGAATAATTGTTTCATTATGCTGTTTGAGGTCCAGGACAGAATTTCTTCTAATATTGGTGTGTTATTGCCTGGAGGAATATAAAGTGCTATTATGCAAAGATTTTTTACCGTTGTTCATTGTTAGGAATGCAACTATAACTTCAACAGTAGAGAATTGCAGGGGGCCCCAGTGTAGGGGACTATGGTAAAGGTATTTGGGAATAGGAGTGTGACACCTCTTCCTCTTTTATGGGGTCTGTTGGCTCTTATACAGGAATAGCCTGGTGGGAGGAATTCCGAGTCTTTTATTTAAGGTTTTAATCAGGTTTCTATTGCAGCAATTATGTCAGGTTTATTATGGGCTATACATACATGGAATTTAGGGATTTTGTTTCTAATGCTTTGGAGATTAAGAGTTGTTATGTTTATAGATTTGTATGAGTTAGAGCTGTTGAATGGGGAAGGAGAGGGGCCTGGATTAGGATGAATGTTTCCACATTGACATAGGGTGGAGAGTTTGTGTGGTTGGAGTCTGGATAAATATTTTTGTCTAGATTTTAAGATATGTAAGTTATACTGTTGGTAAGGGATGTTGTATTTCTGGGGAAGGAGTCGTAGTTTAGCAAGTAATAGTGTATTATATGTGAATAGACTAAAGGATATTTGTCAGTAGCTAGGGAGAGTAGGAGCTTGTATAGATGTTGTATACGCATCTTTAGGAGGTATGTGTACAGAATGCAGTGATGACAGGTTTGATAAGAGAAGGTGTGGTGAAGAGAGAACTAGTAGTAGTGCAATATTAGTGGTACAAGTAGTAGTGGCGGTGGTAGGTAAAATGTATACAATAAAGGGTATAACGATTAAAGAGTGAAAGTGAAAGGAGCCACCTCTTAGACAGTAGTGGTAAAAGCAAGGAGTAAAGATAGCATAAATATGCTATTGTAGGAATACATTGTAATGCCGTTTGTCTGGTGATATGGGTAGTATAGTTGGGAAGGTGGGGCTATCTGGGAGGTAGATTGAGGACTGTGTGTTTTATAGGTTAATTAGTTAGGAGGGTGAAGTATAGCAGGATACAACACATGGCACTACCCAGGCAGTGAACGGTGTTTTACAATCAGCACAAAATTCAAATTAAACATGAACCATTTGCTTGGAAAAAAAGATAAGTTATCCAGCCTCAGATAACAGCATATAGTATAGATGAGGAACAGTTGGCTTTCTATGCCATAGTTCGCTGAGGGTGCATTACCCTGCATACTTAATTTCATTAGCAGTTATTGTCAAAAGAAACAGGGATGTACTACTACAAGAATCATGAAAACCTTAGACAGGTCAGGAGAGATATGCAACATAAAAAAGTCAGCTCGTAAATGTCCTCCCTGAGCAGCTTTAATCCAGAAGAGTCTTACATCATTACCCAACTAAATTAATATACTGTGCAGGTACACCTTCTACCGAGAACATCATGAACTTAACAACTGCAGTGTATTAACCAAATTATTTAAATACATTAAAGGCACTATGCTAGTACAAAACAAGACTCCAATTGCAAAATAAAAATAACACTTACATGGGAAGCACATGATGGCCAGGCCAATGGGCTATAGCTGCACTGAGGAGAAACATTTGAAAAGGGCACCTCCTGAATAAAGAGGTTAAGTAATCTCGGTGCTGATAATGGCAGGGAGTGGAGTTACGGATGGGTAACCCAGTGTAGAACTGGGAGATGCAGAATTCTTAATGGCACAGAATGAGCCTTGAGACAACCCAAGTAAGCTATTAGAAACAATCAGCCACTTAGTAATGTGATATCAATGCCAAGGAGCTATTGTAGAAGCATAGCATCTACAATCAGCTAATGTAATAATAACATTTGGGAACAGTGGCAAAAAATGTTTAGATGAGACCCAAATAGACAAGCAAGCTGTTTGGGGGGGGGTGCAAGGCTGTAATGACCCTGGGTAGTATGCATGCTGTAATATAACACATTATTATGTAAAAAACATTTAAAAAGAGCATACACTGCTGCTAGTCTGAGTGACTGCTTTTACTCGTGTTTGCTGTTGAACGTTGGTAAGCTGTGATCCTCAGATGAACAGGGTACTCTGGATTTCAGTTGCAGATGAGGATTAATGTCCATGCTATTTTGGTTTGCAGGATGGAGAGCACACTATGGCCGGGATAATGGGCTATATGCTCTAAAAGATATTACAGATTAACTTAACAGCATGACATTAAAGCCAATATTGCTGCATTTCAAATGTAGAAATAATACTTGTTGAAGGTCAAGCTATAGGCTACTTGTGGGAATTGAACCTACATAATCTAAATACACTATTACACGTACCTAATACAATTACCAAGAGCTACAAAAGAAAGCATGCATGATTGCTGTTAGTTAAGATGTGCATGCTGAATGAATGCTGAAGCTGATACTGATCTATGGCATCACAATATAGTTATTACAGTCAGGGTCAGTTGTGCTGCATACATGCCTCTTACCTCTCTGAGCCTCCAACCTCTCAGCATGTGCTTCCCTGTTTGCCAATATTTCCTCTGCAGATGTAAAATAGAAAATGAAAAAAGAAAAATCAAAATATGCATACATGAGTTGGCTATCTACAGCATTCCATAATATATAAAGTTGCTTGATCTGTATACTTACACAAGTAGGGGGTGTCAGCAGTTCTAAACTCATCGCCTGCTTGCATCTCTTTAGGTCACTGTACTGGTACCTACACTGCTCCCCAGTGTGTGGTATGCATAGTTGCAATAGAGACAGCCTTGGCTAGGCTAACCTCAGCCTTATACTGAGACCTGGTATAGTCCCCCCTGCAGCAGCCTATGACAGTAGCACTTTACAAAGAGCTCAACAAATATTTTTGACTCCTCCACACCCCAGCTGTGTGCTCTGAATTTGGCACCATCCTTCCCATCTTCTGCCATGTCTGCTAAGGTCCACCAACAACAGTTGTATTTTTCCACCAATTTGTGATATTGTGTTTTACAACCAGTTTGTAAACACACACAACCATGCCAACTACGAGGAAGGTAGTTTATAAAATGACAACATTGATCTGAGACTTGCCATTTATTTATGGCATGTGTGCTGTTGTACCTAGTCACATTTTGTCCAATTACCAAAGCGAAATGCTAGATGACTTAGTATTTAAGCCATGACTTTGGAGGGATTAGTGGGATGAATTGGCACATGTTTTGTGGGGACTTGCTCACTATTAAAAGTAATTTGTACAAAGTGGGATTTAAACCTATGTAAATGGGAATGCATGCATTTCTACAAAGGTGATTATTATTCGTTGCCACAGAAGAAGTGTTTGCCAACCATGGTCATTATAGATATACAGTTTAAAGAGTGACTGGTGCTATACTTCAGTTAAGCCTCTATGTGTGTGACATTAAAAGGTCCTGGCATATGCATTCTCAATTGTGATGCAAAACTAATGTATGACACTATATTAGAGATGGATAGACTTACATGACTTTAGTAATACAGTCTGGAGTTATGATACATACCTTGCAATACATTCTATTTTACAGTTATGCTTGGATTATGAGAGGGGTGTAGATGATTGTCAGCAGACTGTTGTGTCCAGCAGAGACATGCAGCTGCATTTTTTATTACATAATAATCATTATCATGCTAAACCATTTGCACATGTAATACATATGATACCTACAAAAGTATATATGTGGAAGCACTAATGATACCTTTCTGTCAGTCAACCTGGTATGCATAGCTATTGGTGTGTCGTATTGTCATTGTAATCAAAGATCAAAGTTTTGTGAAAAATGACAGTGGGACACACTTATTAAAAAGTACACTGTGCTGGATTTGAACCCTGGCTTACATGTGTGTTCTGGCCATGAACTCGCTGCACTTACACTTGGTGCCATATGGAAAGCTAGACAGCAGGTATATTTTCCTCACTAAGTACTGCCCAGAGTGTTGATGCCCATGCATTGCTGCTGAGCCTGCTTGTGTGACGGAAGGTGAACTAAATTAAATGTTTCACATTTTTCCTTAAGTAGTGAAACATGTTTGTACATAGGTAGGCAATGTGCAAATTTAAAAGGCAATAGTGAACATACATTACTTGTGTAAGTACTCATTATGGCCTTTCCTAACTAAAAATAACTACAGTGGAACTTCAACTCTGCTTTACTTATGTTCTCTCTTTTTTAGCTCAATGTATGCACACTTTGTGCCACAGAGACAGTCAGGTAACAGGTGAAATTTCTGAAGTCATTTCCATCAATGTTGCTGACCACTGCACAATGCCACAAAGCGACTGACATTAAAATTTCAGTTTTAAGCAGCTAAACATATTTGCGCTATGCCATGTGGTGTGTACATTGGAAAAGGAAAAAAAAGGGAAACAAAGATTAAACAATTACTCAGCCCTGGATCTGAACCATCAGAGTACTGCACTTGCACAACACAGTTGTAGAGGGTTATCTCTCTTTGCCACAGACACAGCTGTGCAATAGGAAGCAAATAATTTGCATACAACCAGTTAATAGTTCATACTAAGTAATAAACAATTTATACAGTTGGACATTCTCAGTTGATTGTAAATGTATACATAACATACTTAGTGGAATGAGTGATAACACATTATTTATGAATTTGAAAAACTATAGACCTGCCTTCTCTTTGTATTCTGAAATCATTCCCTTATCTCTGCTTTACTATCACACATGCAATCTTTAGTAGATATTCTCTCATATTCTTACAAGGTGTGATACAAATACATGACAGTCAACAACTGTTTTCAGCAAAGGTGGGAAACTCTGCTGTTATGCTAATAAAATATGCATGTGGGATGTTTGGTTTTGTTTTAAAGCTCACTGCAATTTGGTCCATACTTTGTAAGTGCATTCTCACTGACCTACCCACTTCAGTGAAGGGTGTCTGTGTGTTACTTTGTTTTGTTTCAGTCAGAGTTATCATACACAGTTGCAAGCCATTAGCACCTACTGGTGGTGTAGAGGCTACTCTATGTTTATTTCTACTGCATGAAGTCAAAAGTTTTGTATTCAACAATTCTAAGGAGTGCACACCTCATTTGCATATTCATAGTGCTCAGAGGGCTGAATGTACTCTGAAAGATAACCATTTAGCTAAGCAATTTGAAAGGGAGGAAACTGTTTTTAATCATGCTTATTGCTCCACTTGAGGGAGTGTAGGGATAAGTACATTTTTAATGCTTTTTCTATAGTGGAGTATTTCAGTTGCATGGACCAGTTTATTTGGTAAACTGCATAAGTATACATTAAGATGTCAGTCATGTCAGATATTGATGGAGTTGCTGTACAACATACACACATTCTACTTAACTACATTTTCAAGTACCTGTTAGGCAAGTATCTGCCATTCATTCATGTTCTTACACATTTATTTTTCTATTACAGTTTTAACACTTACTGTGATAGTCCTTCATTTACAAATGTTATCATTCATGGCTGAATCTGTCTGATGCAAGCAGTACACAGGTTCATAGGTTTATAGGTGTGTACAAGGCTAATGGCCCTGAAGCCTTTACAAGCCTAGCCCATAGGATTACCCTGGCATTATGCCACCCAACGTGGAAGTAAAGGCTGTGAGGGTTGCTCGTCATTAATTTTATTGTATGTGTGTGCATAGGATGAAAGGTGTACCCCTTAGGTGGCCAGCATGTGTGCTCTCTATTGCCTATTGGTCAGGCTGAGGGAATATTGTGCATGTCTATGTCTAACTACACCCACAACAGGTGGAGGTTCCCTATCTGACTCCTCATCTTCATGTAGATGTGGTTACCTTGCCAGTGGTGGTGGGATATTTGCTCCAAGCCCTTGGTGTTCATGCTGCAGCTGTTTTTGCAAGATGATATAGTGTAGTATAGCACAGACTGATAATTTTGACACAAGTATTGGGATTGTACTGCAGAGCCCCCTGATGTATCTAGGCACCAAAACCTTGACTTCAGCAGCCCATATACATGCTCTATGATATTTCTTGTTTGAGCATGTGCCTCATTATAGTGTTTCTCTGTGGGTGTGTGTACATTTCTGATGGGCATTATCAGCCATTGTTCGAATGTGTTCCCTGCATCTCTCAGTAAATGAGGTTGTGGGATATTGCCCCGGAAAACCTTTAGTAGAGCTGTGAAGTATGCCAGATATGGGAGTTATGGTAACTGCTGGGGTTGCTAGCCCACACATTCAGAATGATTCCCCTAGCATTATGCACAACCTGGCAGTTAATGGAGTAGAACCTCTTCTGTTGATGTAGATCCTTTCCTATTCAGCAGTGTTGCTTTGATCTCAATGTGCATGCAGTTTATGGCACCCAAGGCTTCAGGAAAGTGTGCTATAGGATTGAAATCTGCATAGTTCTACTTCTATCCTCAGGGGTACAGGGGAAATATATATATATATATATATATATATATATATATATATATATATATATATATATATATATATATAATATAGATAGTCACCAGTATACTGTAGCATAGCATTCAGGAATTAGTGTAGGATCCTGGATGCTGATGATTATGACACACCCAGCCATACCTCTCAACTGTCCAGATTTTCACAGAATGTTCAGAATTTTGCCTCATATTTTTAGTTTGTTCCTCATAAAATTTGAGGTTTTCTGGCAAATCACTGAGAATTGAAGTCACTAAATAATGTCACACATTTGAATTTCAGACTCTATATCCTTCAGAAAATGTTTGTTATTCTAGCAGCTTTCTAAGTTTATAAGAGCAATATTTAAAACATGTTCCTATTTTTAGGCCTTTGCCCCCCCCCCATTGTTTTAGGCTTTGTTCAAATTTATTGTGCTAAGAAGTTGAGTGCTATGCCCCCAGCATGTCTCATGTGGGTCACTGAAAGGTTTCTGTAGCTAATATTGTAAGTGGTACATATACCTTGGTCTCCACAGGTATTGGTTCCCCTTGGTTTGCCCTTGTTCTCAGATGAGTACGACAATGGTTGCAGAGTTCCTAGAGTGTGTCTCTATCCTCTCTGTAGCTCCCTACTATTTCCACCTCATCCAGACCATGACAATTTAACTATGGGGGTCTAATGAAAAGTTAACTATGGGGGTCTAAATGCCATTTTCCTCCTTGCCTGAGGTCTGTCAACAGCAGCAGCAGCATAGACTTGATCCTATTACACATACACATGCAGAAAAGCAGCAGCCCTAACATGCTTTCCATTCAGTGTAGTTTCTGTGGCTGTATTCCAATATGTTTTGGAAAGCAAGGCAAAAGACTTCTCTAAGTGTACACAATTGCTTTAAAGCTTGTTGAATAACTCCACCATCTTGAATTTGTTCATTAGCATACAATTCAGCTGCTTATGCAGTAATTAGCATGCCATGTTGTTTACTGTGTTTCAGCTGCTCTTCACATTGTATAAACAATGTATATTATTGAATAAATGATTTTAGCAAACGATGTAGGGTTTATTGAATCCTGCCCTACATTTTTAATGTGTACATTCTAAGGCTAGTCATTGTGGTTTAGACTCAAGATATCATCGTCAATCAATTTAACTGGAAAGGTGTACCTGCTTTATCTGTCTATCTGTCTATCTATCTATCTATCTATCTATCTATCTATCTATCTATCTACCTATTTATTTGTTAACCAGATAAGTGAACTAGTCCTTCTCAGCTACGAACCCACAAGACCAAGGGTAAAGGTAGCATATATAATGAGCACTTTTGAGATGTGTAATTAATTAGCCTGCTTTTGGAAGGTGGGGGAACTAGATTATCTGGAGAAAACTAACAAATATGCGGGGAGAACAAGAAAAACTTCAGAAAAAAAAGTGAGCTAAGTTTAGGACTGAACCCCAGACCTGAGCTGTACAGATTTTACTTCTGAACTTCTGAGCTACCATGCTGTTCCTTTGACACACGCGCACACACACGCGCACACACACACACACACACACACACACACACACACACACACACACACACACACACACACACACACACACACACACACACAGCCGGCCTTAGGCATAGGCCAACTAGGTGGCTGCCTAGGGCACCGCTCTAGCAGGAGCACTTTTCCAGTATTTATTTGGTGTAGGTAAACCAGGATGGGGGGTATGGTAGGGGGCACCATGAAGCCCTTTTGACTAGGACACCAGTTGACCTAAGGCCATTCCTGCACACACACACACACACACACACACACACACACACACACACACACACACACACACACACACACACACACACTCACAAACTTTTTATACTCTTTATAGATAAAGATATACGTGTGTGTGTGTGTGTGTGTGTGTGTGTGTGTGTGTGTGTGTGTGTGTGTGTGTGTGTGTGTGTGTGTGTGTGTGTGTGTGGGTGTGTGTGTGTGTGTGTGTGTGGGGGGGATTAGTTAATCCATTGCATCCAGTCTACAGTACGTCATAGTAACACTTTTTGCAGCTCCAGAAATGAAAAGTCTTAACAGAGATCCCTTGCCAAACTGTCTTCTGTGATGTAAGCATCTAAAATTTACATTAACCACAACATTTTCTGTGCACGGAGAATGTATTTAAGTCATTGATAAACATTTTGTAATTTTATTAACAGTGAACATGTATATAACCTGCTCCAATCAACATCACCAACACCATTCTGGAATGTGCCATAGGTTTCTTTCTCTTCCTTTAAGCCATTTCTGAGATGATAAGTCAGTATTAGAAAATCAGTAAGACGTGGTAACATATATTTGCAAGTTAAGACAATGCCTTAGTAATAGAACAGAATGGAAGTACTATGCAAAGAAAGTAAGTAATATGCAATACTAACCATTTTTCTACCCATAAGTGTGTTCTCCTTCCTGGGGTGGAGTATGGAACCAGTCAGCTTCAGATGATGATTCACAACTGTCATACACAGGTTACATGACTGTGCACAATAGTCTGTGTGTCCTGCTTTTCCACTTCTTTTGTAGATCAAGAGCTCCATTATGCACACCAGTGAAAACTCTCAAGGACTCTTGGCTCCTGCCATTCCTTACTTATTTACCCCATAATGGGAGACCAGGGAGACTAAGGATCTAACAATATTCTGAAAAGGTGAAGTCACCTTGTGAAAGGTCATGTGGGATAAGGGTGGCTTGCACTAGCATAGGTCAGTGAATTAAAAAAAGTGAGGAACTGGCGGCCAAACTGCCCGAGTTCAGCAACAGATGTGCCTAAAAGACCCCCCCCACACACACACACACATGTGTACACACACACACACACACACACACACACACACACACACACACACACACACACACACACACACACTCTCACACACACACACACACACACACACACACACACACACACACACACACACACACACACACACACACACACACACGCGGGCAGTATTCGCTCGTAAATATCTAGTCACATGGCTCTTTCATTGCTGGACAGCATCAGTACTTCCTGTTACTGCAAATAACTGAAAACCAGAAAAATAGGGTGTGGGCAGTGACTCCAATGAATGCACCTTAAGAATAAATTCTGGTTAAGACCTGATAATGCCACATTCACTAGCATTAGGGACATAACTGTTGTGGCCACAGATGCTGAGGTGTAAGACAATGATGGTTATAAATATTCTAATTCCAGGTACACCCACACATTAGAAGTGACAACTGTCATCATAGGAGAGTAAAGCTTGTAAAACAGCACTGAATGTATACTGCATCTGTACAAGAACTGATGTTTCTGCTGATCTGACGATCTACTATCTAATGAACAAAGACGTTAAGAAGGTTAAGATTGTATACACTGGATAGTAAGTGCCAACTGAGGACATCTTTTTCAAACACTAATAATATTGTGCCAGATATGATGAAACATTACATGAAGTAGTTTATCACTGCAATTGATTAATTCAGAACAAGTTCACCAAGTCAGACTCAACCTTTTCTTATATATATATATATATATATATATATATATATATATATATATATATATATATATTGTTTTTCAGGAATGGATTCCAACCCTTGAAGGAGTGACACTCTATTCTTAGGGTCACAAATAACATAATTTAATACACACCATTTTGTCCTCCTTTTGATTTGTTTAAGATGTTCTTCAGAATGGAAACATTTTAGGAAAGAATGTTGCTTATACGATATTGAAATACATGCATTGCTATCTGAATTAAGTTAAATGAATAATAACTGTAACAACAATTTTAACAGCATGATAAAGGTGGCTATATTATTTTCTATTTTTCACTTTTTCTAACTATTTACAACTTGGCAACAGTTTTATGTGTGTCTTAACATTTTTATAAAGAATAGTTTGCTAGGAATAACGTATAGGAAAAAAAAATGAAAGTTTTTCATATGTTCTAGCTGGAAGATTAACTGGTTGTGATAACTTTGAATTTGTACCCCTTAAAAAAAGAGCCCACTTTTATGAAAATAGTATTGCTGTCCATATGGAGTACACATTTGATAGCACAGCTGCCCCAGTTCAAGAAAGATTTTCTAATGGGAATTGCAAGCTACCTCTCTCGTAAGAATGGATTTACAAGTTTCCCTTTCTTTAGAGAAATGATGGTCGCACAGTGGAGACTATTCTCAATATTCAGGATAATTTTTCTTCTCCTTTTTGGTCACATTCTGTTCTGCCACTGACTCTCATCAATCAGAAGGTCTAGTTTATTTCCACTAGAGGTGGCAGCCGACTGGCAGTCACCTGTCCCATCACACTGCCAGATTGGGGGATGGTAATGTATAATCTTCTCCCAACAAATTTGCATGACAACAGAGATAATCAAGATGACAGTAAGTTCTTATACCTACACATTTTATACCCCCCCTTCATCCCAATTAATTTCCTGCTGACACACTAGTTTTTGGCAGAGCAGCAAACAAATCTTCCTGTTCACCACTGGAAAAGTTGAACAACTGTTAATCATTTATTTTCTGCACATCTACATGTTTGACACAGTATCACAAATGAACTGGAACTGGGTGAACAGAGGGGGTAGATGAGAATGGTTTCTCTGTAACATCAGGCTGGCCAGGTCCATTATTTTAAATTTTAAAGGGAGTAGTGAAAGTAGAAAAATGTAGCATTATCTATCCTTATGATATTTGTTTGTTACTTTGCTTAATATTCTATTATAGGTGTGAATTAAGAGCTATCACAATTTCTATTTTATTTATTCGTGTATGATTTGAAACTGTAAAAAATTACACAATGGAAAATTTAGCAGCACTGACAAAAACTTCAGTACTCCTGTCCAAAAGTTAAAGTAAAGCAGAGTGAATAGTTCAAGATTGCAGCACTAGTTATCCTTATGTTTGTGAATTAGAAAGAGTCACAATCAGGAGTGCTAGACCACTGTATGACATAATGATCACATAATGAAGTTGTTGTATACAGACATGCCTAACACAATGCATAAAAGAAATATGCCTGGTCTAAACATGGTAAGGAAGTGCACATGAAGTGAATATCACAATGTGAAATACAAATGAGCAAGTCAAAACCTAATGTCAGAGTCTTAAAAAAATTAGAAGGGAAAGTGTGCTAATAATGCTAAACATGAAAATAATACTGACCTGCAGAAGAAAAAGGAACGCAATGAATGATGAGATATGACAGACGGCTGCATTTGCATCTCTCCTACTATGGCCAAAAGAAAATAGTGTAATTGTCTGACGGTGCAGCATTATTCAAATATTTGCTGGCGTCAACACTGTTTAAGCTACAACTACACCAATACAAATTCCATTATTGTGAGTTGTAATCCATAGCAGAATGAGCAACGTGAGCATAAAAGACCAGAATCTAGCTGATACAATAAATGTACAAACGAGTCAGCAGGTGAATGAGTCATCACAGCAAAGGAGGCAGAGTTCCGATGAGTAACAAATAACACATGGACATCTAGTTAGGAGCTGGCAATAAGCATAAATTAAGCTGGAAAAACAATGGTAATTCAGAGATCTTTCTTTCTACAGGGATGGAGAGAAGATTGTGAAGGGGAAGGAAGAGTGTATGATACAGATTACTCTGAGAGAGGAAGTCTTTACTTCTTCTTTTGGCTTTTCCCGATTAGAGGTCGCCACAGTGGATCAGCTGTCCGCTCATGATTGGCAGTGGAGTTTTACGGTGTCAAGTTGCCAGCCTGGCACCCGACCTTCCAGCGAAGGCACACACACTCACACCTAGGGCCAATTTGGAGTGTCCAATCTATCTACAGCATGTCTTTGGGAGGAAACCAGAGTACCCGGAGGAAACCCATGCGACCACAGGGAGGACATGCAGACTCCACACAGAAGGCACCCCAGCCAAGGATCGAACCAGAGAATCTCTTGGTGTGAGGCGACAATGCTAACCACTGCACCACCATGGCCGCCCAGAAGAAGTCTTTACTAAATAACAAAATTACAACATTAAGGCAGTCCTTATTAAGCTACACTGGAGAAGATGAGATTATAAAATAACTTACAAAAATATCTGTCTAGTGTCTAACAAAACAAATAAAATTAAAAATGCACTAAGGACCAGAAAACTAACAAAAAATTAGATTAATAAAAGTAAGCACCTTCATTTCTAGAATGTTTGTGTACTTCTTATGACAAAAAATTAAAACCCTTTAAATAACATTTCTCAAAATCACACAATTGGATCCTTCTAATGAATCCACAGTTAAAAAAAACTACTGCATACTTACTACTTAACATTTCCACCTTAAAACAAACAAACAAGCAAACAAACAAATAAACAAAAAAAATCATGCTAAATGAATTCTTTCATTAAGACCTACTAGGTGAAAAGAATTAAATCTGAACTGCCAGAGCAACACATGCCTTTCTAAACATCATCAGTGTCACCCACCCCATAATTATTTCCAGTGACAGTCACAGGTAGACAAATATGAAAACTCTAAAAATTGCTACATTGCAAACTATGCTCACCCAATGCATTCTTGGTACCCCTATGTTTTACTGCCCTTGCATGCTCTTCTACCCTTTCTTTCAATTTTCTTCCTGTCTTGCTTTATAAAAGGCATCACAGGACTGGCACTGAGGATGGTGAACAACAAATGTAGCCTCACAGTTGAACCTCTCCATACCTCCCACCATTTTAGCAAAGTAAAAAATTGACACAAGAAAGATATTGGGCATGTAATGGCACTGCCAACTTCCAAAACATGATGTACCACAAGGTGTTTTGGTGCCTACCTTTTTTTTGCTTCCCTCAGAATACTCTACTAAACATTGTAAGTTTTTTTCCCCTTTTATGAACACATTTAGGAATTTTGCAAATCTTTCTTGTAACTTACCTCCACCACAGTCACTGGAGCATGCTTAGCAAATCTCCTACTGATTGCACTACACAAAGTCTGTTCTAAATTGCTATCAGGATAATGTATGAACCTTCAAAAACTGTAACATCTCTTTACATTCCCCCTCCAAAATTGTATTTATTTACTTGACATTTGTTTACTGAGAAAGTCCAACTGGGTACAAGCCCATTTTCAGTGGAAGAAAAGCTCCATAGTACAATTTTAACAGAATTACAAATCAACATTGGTTACAAAGACTAAGATAATCACACAGGAGTAAAATTTGTGGGTACAATAAGAAGAAATTAAGCAAATGTAAAGCAAGCACAAAAACTGAACATACGTTATACAGAAGATAGAAAACAGTCCTTAATATGTATGTTGCATAATAATGCATACAAAATATATTACAGAATAAGTAATGTCATAAAAAGTATATACACTTTCTGGCAAGAGGCTTAGGTAGTACATTTCAGTCATAATTTCTGGGATAGATAAAGGTTAGTGTAAGAATAGAGGGAAGGAACATTAGAAGGTTAAGGAATTATGGAAATGTTAGGCTAGAAAGTAAGTAATACAGGAAGGAAAGTAGGATAGATCAAGAAAAAGTCTATTAAGGCTGGGGACAAGGAAATGGAAAAGACTACTAAGATGGCAGGGAGTGTGGACAGATCCAATTATTGGTTAGATGTTCTTTCAACCTAGACTTGAAGGAATAGTAGTGGAGTATAAATCTGATTCATTCTGGAATGCTGTTCCATGATTTGGCAATGCGGTGACCGTACAGACTAACGTCATTAGAGCTTTAAAGTTTGTAAATAGTTGTGAGAAGAGCATATGTCACGAGATGGAATATATTGTTGAAGTATAGATGATGTAGTTTGTGAAAATAAGGAGTTGTGCAGTATTTTGTGTGTTAGTGTTAGTTGATTAAAGGTGAGAAGGTGGGGTAGTTTGAGCCAATTTAGGGACTTGAGAGCAAAGCAATGGTGAGATTAGTGGGCTTGGCCTATGGCAAATGCAGCTATTTTATTATAACATCGGCTAAGTTTTGCTTTGAGGGAAGTGTGAAGATCGGTTAGAATAGATGAACTGTATAGAAGGGAGGGTAAGAGATAGGTGGTGGTGAGGGTTACTCTTGCAGAGTTGGAGATGAATTTCTTAGCCCTATACACCATGCCTAATTTTTTATTATTTTTTTATGTTGTTGCTAATATACAGGTCAAAATTAAGATTGTTGTCAATAGTTACACCTAACAGATTTGTTTGTGAAACCACATCGATTGAAGTATTGTTCAGAGAAGTAATAGCAAAGTTAGAATTACCTGGAGAAAACTGTTTTGGTAAAAATAGTAGAAGTTTAGTTTTTTGGAGGTTAAGTAGTAGATGGTTGTTGGTGAGCCAAGACTCAATGGAATTGAATGCTTCTTGAGTTAATCTCTGTAGATAAGAAAGATTCCTGGCAGAGCAGATTAATATAGAGTTGTCAGAATACTTTATTAGGGTGGCTTGTTTGGTGGCAGTATGAAGATGAGTGGACCTAGTATTGAGCCTTGGGGTACCGCAGTGCTGATTGTTAAGCAAGAACAGAAGTTAGAGTTCTGTTTGATAGATTGATATCTGTTAGAGAGATAGCAAGTGAACCATTGTAAGGATGTTTCAGTTAAGCCCAGCAGACATAGTTGGGATAAGAGTTTGGGGGTGGGACACAGTATCAAAGGCTTTGGACAGATCTAAGAACAGAAAAGAGACAAAGTTTCCTGAGTCACAAGCTTTGTTGACAGTGTCAGTAAAGGATAGTAGAGCAGTGATAGTGCTATGTGCTGGTCTGAATCCATGTTGAGTGGGAGAGAGAAGATCATTGTCAAACAGGTATTGAAGAAGTTGTTTACGGATACATTTTTTAGAAGTTTTGATAGTGGTAAAAGAATAGCAATTGACCTAAAGTTAGAAATTTCTGTGGAGGTGCCACCTTTGTGGAGGGGAAGGATGAAGGATTTTTTTTCCCACAGGGAGGGGACATAAGCTTCCCTGATATATCTATTAATGATTATGGAGACTGGGTAGGCAATTGAGTCAGCTGCTGTTTTTAGGAATTCATTAGGAAGGTTGTCTGCAGAGGGGAACTTGGCCTGAGCTTGCACAAGAGGGATGTGATGAAGGAAGTGGGAAGCGGTGAAGGGGAAATTTGGAGTGACAGGTAATAGGAGGCTGAGAGAATGTAGAGGGTGATGGAGGGAATTTGTTAGTGGATAGGTTTCGTACTGTCTTGAAGATGTGTTTGTCTACATGAATGTGAAACAAGTCTAGTTGTACAGATGGGGGGTGGTGATCATTAATAGAGGCTGGACGTGTTTTGTATATAGAAAAATTGCTAGGATGAAAGACCAAAATCCAATCAATAACTGAGCCATTTTGTTTTGCAGAACTGTTAAAGGTTGGGTGAGTAATTAGCTGTGAAAATCCAAATAGTTTTATGCTATCTGTGGGGAATTGTAAGCTAAGTTTCTGCCAATCAGTGTGTTGACATCATCTAATATTACAGTTTCCAGAGAGATGTTTTTTGACACCCATGATAGGATACTTTCCAGAGGTGATCAGTTATTGACAGTGGGTATGTATAAAGCTATATTGCAGAGACTTTTTTGTTGTTTAATTTAAGGTAGGTGATCAGTAGTTCAGCTTTGTCAAAGGAGGGTATGGACTGTGAGGAGTTAAGTAGACAGAATCAGGATATATTACTGCAACACCACCTCCTTTTCTTTTAAGTCGATCAGCTCTGAACATATCAAAGCCAGGATGAAGTACTTCTGTATCTTTTATGTGAAGTTTAACCCAATTTTCAGTGATTACTAGCATGTCAGGAGATTGTGCAGTTATCCAAGCATACAACTCGGAAATTATGTTTCACATGATATGTGTGTTTACCGAGATACATTTAAGCATATTTCATGAACCTGGAATATGGGTTGATGATAGGAATTGAGAGATGTTGGACCAGGGTTAGAGTGGATTTCACCACGGAGCTAGAGAAATTTCAAGATTGTATAGTACAGATAAGATTTAATTTGGGTTAAATTGTCAGTACTTTTAATGTTAAACAGGTACAGCTGTGCCTGAAACAGTTTAGGTTTAAATAACAATATGTTGTCTGTGTGAAATAGATGAGCAGTGATGGGTAGGGAGTAGTGATTTGTGTTATTGGTGTAAGAGGTAGTGTCTGTAGGAGAGCTTAGCATAGGTCACATAGCACCTAGTTGTGATGAAAGTGAAGAGAGGAAGAAGAGCATTAGAGTTATGAGAGTAAGGGGAATCATTCTGGATTAAGGATTATTAGAGAGGTAATCAGAAAAGCTACCTATGTGGATAGTTGGAGGAGAGTAGTAAAGTTTGCAGAAATGAAGGGAGGGGAGTAGAATGTAGATAGGATACTAGTGTGATATTAATAAAAATATGCAAAAATTCACTAGGCAAAGACCAGGTTCCAGCTTCTTTAAAAACAAACTGCTTTAATAGTAAGAAACTCACACAAGTGCTTTCACCATTAGGCTTCTTCAGGTGCATGAATTATCCTGGTAATCACACCCATTTTATATCCAAAGTTATTCAGCTTAATTGGTTCTTAAAGTCACATTGCCTTCTAATACATTACATGAATATATATATAAAAAATATATAGAATGTATATAAAATACATCAACTAATTACTATAAAAATACCAAATTCTATTTCATATATAAAAACATTTAATAAGCCTATAAAAATACTAAAGAACCAAGATATAAACTATCTACATAATGGTCTATTCTTTAAAACTGGTCTCAATGGAATGACATCATTCTGGCCATATCCTGCATTTGTCCTGAGCCTTATTATCCATTCTACTTCCATGGTTTCTGTTTTATTTCTGATGTCTCCCTTTTTCTTATTTTCATTGATAATGCCTAGTACTCTAAATTTAAAATTATGCTGAGTATTGGTTTCTTCTACATGCTTTGCCAAGGCATTAGAAATATTACCCTTCCTAATATGGTATACATGTTCTCTTATTCTATCCTTAAGAGGCCTATCTGTTTTACCCACGTAGAATTTATTGCATATTTGGCAATTAGCCAAATATACTACATGCATGCAAATGCAGGACATGGCCTGAATGATGTCATTCCATTGAGACCATTTGTGGTGGCTGCAAGTTCAGAAATTAAAAAAAAAAAAAAAAAAAAAAAAAACCTTTTGTGACTAACATTAGTCATGTCTCTAAGGATTTTTGGAATTTTCTCAAGAATATTAAATCAGATTTTTTTTTCATGTAGATTTGATCTTTGTTACTATAGATATTGTTGACTTTAACAAACTTTCACATTACCATAATTTCAATCCGGGGAAGGAAGCAGTTGTCCAACATGCAGAAATTTGCTCTTTTCTCCGCTATAGTACAATCTGGGAGCTGGTATATTTAGTTAGTGGGGGGTGTGGGGGTGAAGCCCCCTACTTGCGTGGGTTTGACATGTTTCAATGTCTTTTTTTTAAGCTGGCCAAGTTGATTCTTTTCCCTAATTAAAATTACAGTGATTTGAAAGTTTGTTAAAGTTATATTATTACGGCAGCTACTAAGTAGGGCAGGACTAGCACTGATGAGGGAAGGGATGTGAATTTGTTAACATGTATACTAAAACACTATGTTTTACAGCACAATAAACCACTCCCATAACTGATAAAAAATATATATAGTTAGAAAGTTTGTGATGAAACTAGTATTCTGTTATTTTTGTTTTACTTTGATCACTTGTCTCTGTGCTTAATAAAGGATTTTTGACTGGAAGCAGACTGTATCCTACATGGATTACTTTGGGATATTTAGTAATTCTGTATAATATTTCAAACAATATTTTTTATTATTTTTCTGATTTAGGATGAGTTTAAGTTCACTACTACTACCATTATCTGAACTTATTAATATACGGTGATTAACTAGATTTATTTGAACTGAAAATCTTCTACACAGAGAAGTTTCTTACACTGTTTTGTTTTTTGGACCCACTATACTTGTTTAGTGGGTTGTTTGAGACTTTGGGGATGCCATGGAGATTACTTGTCATATGGCAAAAGACAAACATGTCAGCATTAAAGTTCCAGGAAGACGAGCAACCAAAGTATCATGACCAGTCCTTCTGCAAGAGAGACTGTAAAAACGTCAGTACTTGGGAGTTAAAAGTCAGAGAGTGGGAAAGAGAGAGAGAGAGAAGGACACAGAGAGAGACTTCTGAATATGTGCCTCTGGATGAAACTGTTATGCAGCAACAACTGTCACAAAACTAAGGCCTGAAGTTCACTATATCCAGCCTCTTAAATTTTCCAGATCCGGCAGAGTGTTGAAGAAACCAAACAGATGTAGGGAATGTTCCAGAATTAAGTATGAGTATATAGATTGAAAAATTAATTATTAGTAATGTTCTTGAATACATACAATGTTACTTTTGATGTGAATAACATATGACATGCACAGTAAGGTGCTTTAGTTAACTTGAAAAGTATAGTGATGGAGTAAACTTACACCGATTAATGTAATAAAATGCATGCTTCTCAAAAGAATGCATTTTGTAACTGTACAATGGGGGGGGGGGGTTGTTAGATACAGGGCATATATGCTAGTGATCTAGATACAGAAATTAGCATGTTATGCGATAGACAGAAGTTTACAGATGTTTCAGAGAATTTTAGAGAATTCAGTATGCAGTACAAACCTTGAGGAGTTTACACCACATCTTCTGTGTGAATATTGTTTATTAAGCCTTATGACATGATGTCTTCTGGACACTAGCTCATGGTAGTTATTATTCTGGAAGTTGTTGCCATCCTGGAATGTAGCTAGTCATTCCTTCAGAATTCTTTGCATGACTTTCTCTCCCATGGCTATTAGGTTTACAGACTTTTTGTTCTCTGGATTTTCTAAATCCCTTCCCTTTTCCAAGGGTATTGCAGCTGCTGTTTGCCTGTCCTCAGGAACTGGCAATGGCTAGTGATCTGTTGAAAGACTAATAGAGAGGTGTCACTAGAAGAATGGCTAGCTTCTTGTTCTTTAAACACCTTCACTAAAATATTACTTAAGACATAGGCACACATACACTGACAGAAAAGAAAACAAATCATATTAATGTTTTGTTTTCATGCATTATACATTATGTATGTTTTCTTTCACTCTAGTATTCCATAAATTGCTCAATTCCTGCCTTCTGTTAAACTTCACTCCTCCTACTAAACATTATTCTGCATGTATTGTTCCCACAAATTCCATTTATTTTACGTAATGTACTTCTTTCCTTTTTAAAGACCCCATTTCCAGTTTTTTAATCTAAACTTAATAATGACTTACTATGTCTAGACAGTACAGATTGCGTCTCAGCTCAAAAGAATAATTTCCTAAGTTGTACCCAATTGCTCCCTCAGTATTTCTGGCAGGGTACTATGTAGGGCAGTTGTAAAATCTGTCAACTCATTACAGTCCCCAAAACATGTTCCTAGTTACCTCTCCCTTTCCCATCACACCTCCAGAATTTGCTATCTAAGTCTGTTTGGGGTATAACAATACCTATGAAAAAAACTTCAAAGCAAACATTCTAACCCTTCTGGACTGCAGTATACGTGGGAGACATATATATCTATATATATATATATATATATATATAGCCTTCCATTGTTCCTTTGTGAATTGCTTTACCTGTCTGTCTTCCTAATCTTTTCTAACATTGTTTGATTCTTATAGTTATCATGCAATATTTTATATACCCTGCTAATTATCCCTTTTTAACAGCAGCTTCTGTTCTAGACTCAACTAAAAAGTCTTCCAGAGCTGGTCTTTCTCTCAGGAATCCTTTCTCTCTTTCTCTTTGTCTGTACTCTGATAACAGCTCCAGGTAGTGAAGGAAATCTCTAGCCTGCAGTCCACATGTCTGCTTGGCCTCATCCCAGTCTATTGCCTTCTCTTAATAGTTATTTGCTCCCCATATGTAGGTTCCTTTGCCGGTTTTCTCCAGTAAATTTACTATTTTCTGTATCCCTACTTGTAGTCATCCTGCCCAAATCTCCTTTCCCATGTTGATTTAGTTCCTAGAATACTTTCTGCAACTTCATGAATATAATATTATGTATGGTTATTGCTATTCTCCTTAAGGGTCTATATCCCAAAATCCTACTCTCTCCTTATTTCTTGAACCCCTCACCTCACTTCATCATCATCCCTTTCTACTTTGATTTATAACCTCCTGCTTGTGTTATGTTTAGCTATAAAATATCTATATAAATCAGGTAGTCTTAAATCACCTTGTTCTATGTCCTTCACCTGTTTATTAATTATTGTCCACACCTTCTCCTCTAGTTGACAAAAATATGCCTGGCCTGTATATCAAACTAAAAGGACTAAAACATTTTCATTGTTTGCATCTTACTATCCCTATCCATGAACAAGAGCTTCCAGTTTCTCAATTTTGTATGATATTTTATTTAGTCTCTTCCCACAAATCCTTAGTTGCCATAATAGAATCCTTTTGAATCAATCCACCAAAATGCTTCATCTTACAGTGTCCCCATAAATATGGGTATTGATGAACCAGTTCATATGTGGGTGCATAATTTACAGTTATGGCCTTTGTTTTATCTTCATTGATTTTATATCCTGAAAAGACTTGAAACTGTCTCAAAATGTTCCACAATACCAACATGTCATTTTCTGAATTTGTCAAGTACAAAATAATATCATCTGCAAATAAAGCAATTTTTTATTACCATACAAATCATATCCTTGAATTTCTGTGCCTCTGTTCACACACAGTTTATCTGAGAGGAACCCTCCTACCTTAATTCTTGCTACTGATCCGACATATATCCCCCTAATTAACCCTGTTATTCTAATCATAAAATCACAGCTTACCCTAGTAAATGCTTTCTAGGCATTTGCTTCCATGTAGATCATCATTGCTCTTTTAATGCTATCAAACAATTGCACCCTGTCCATAAAACCACATTATACAATGACCCCCCATTAATATTCAAAAACATGCACACTGATTGGTCAGCATGCACGTTGTAAATCAGAGTTATAGTAATGGGAAAAGGTCCGGTCGCCCGGACTTTTTCCATTACTATAACTCTTTTTTTTACAGCAACGGAGAACGCAAGATCTCCGTTGCTTCACACTGTCTCGCTATGTTAAACGAGTTTAACATAGCGAGACAGCTTTAAAAAAAGAAACAGAGCATCTCTGTTGCTTTTTTTAAAGCTGTCCCGCTATGTTAAACTCCTTTAACATAGCGAGACAGTTTGTAAAAAGCAACAGAGATCTTGCTTTCTCCGTTGCTTTTGCCCACAGCTCTGATGTACTGCATAGGCATATGCATGCGCAGTACATCAGAACTTCCGCAGAATACCAGGCAGCTGCGGAAGGGCAGCAAGGAGGCATTATACAATGTCATTATTTAAGAAAAGTAATCATTTTTTTCTTAAATAATGTCATTAATAATAACAATAACCACTTCTGGGTGTGGGTAATGCTGGATTTACCCACGGTTGGCTTTGTTTGGCCACTCGGGCTTCACCCTCGTGACCAAACCACACCAACTGTGGGTAAATCCAGCATTACCCACACCCAGGTGTGGGTTATTGCTATATTAATCCATAGCTATCAATTTTGGCAACATGTTTGCCATTCTCTTAACTATTATAGACACAACAGCTTTGTAATCATGGTTTAAAATTGAAATGGGTAAACATGAAGGTGTGTCTGATAGCTGTTTACTCTGTTTAGACACAAGCATCATAGTTTTATTCCAAGATGTTAGTGCTTCCCCTTCTTTTAAAATACTATTAAACAAAACTTTCCAAATCTTTATCACTTTTTCCTCCTATTTTCCAAACTTTCAGAGGCATACATCATCACCACTTTTAGCTCATTTCCTCCTGTCTTAGCTGTTAGTTCTTGAGCCTCATCTTCATCTAACCTTTGCATAATTAAGCCTTCTATAAATATTTCCATTTGTGCTTTTTCTACCAGTCAGTATTATCACTCTCCTTTTCTTTTGTCCCCAATATTCTGCTGAATACCCATCCTGAAATCCTTCCTTTGTCAAATTCAGAAGCTTATTTATATCCACATATGCCTACTGCAACATTACAGTTTGTACCCTACACTTCTTAATATAATTCAATACACTTTCCTTTTTGTCTAAATTTGTAAGGCCATTTACTTTCCAAGATAATATGGACAGAGTTGTCATTATGAAAGCATGGTATTGCTCCCACCTATTATATATGACAAAATTTTTTTGAATGTGCATTTCCATCTTTTGTCTTACTTGCACACTCTGTTTGGCAGGCTGATCATTTAGGCAGTTGTTTCTTCTCATATCCTTTTGAACCTATGAAATATTGCAAGGCTTTTCACATTAATAAAAACCTCAAACAAACAAAAATACATTTTCAGAATCCCAATTCCTTAATAACTTAGAACATAGGCAATAGTCTATGTACAGTTTCAATAAGTGAAGTCTAACCCTTCTTATCGAAGCAATTGCCCCAAATTGACATCTGAACCCACAAGTGTTCCCCAATCTTAAATGGAAATTACTAATCCTATAGTGCATGTTATAGCCTGTGTTCCCACTTACACTAATGGCTGTATGTACTTTTCTATTCCCTCTCAGATGTGAAAAACATTATGAATTCTTTTAGGAAACATTTGCTTTTAGCCCTAAGAAAAAGTGTACTGGCTACCTTTAAATAAAGGGAAACTGTGCAGTAATCTATTTAATGTATTAAAGTATTAAGGCTACCGGGAAGGCTACTATTTCTTATTCACTTCCTCCAGTTTCAGACTTTATTTATTATTCACTGAACTGTTCGCCACTGTACCTTTAATGTTGCATTTTCTCAGCAAGGAGGGCTCAGAACTCTCAAGGTTAATTGCTTGCAGCTGCAGACAGCTAGTCTTTAATTAAAAGTATTCAGCAATTAGAAAAAAATAATAACTTTGCAGATGCTTGAAGGAATCTTTGTGAAGCTCAGTTAAAACACAATGTACAGACTTATCCTGGCCAACTGCCTTCAGCTCCAGGCTTCTTGTCTCCCACTGAGTGCATTTCCTGATGGAGGGAAAAAAAACAGACTGATAATTCTGCACATTCAAGAAACCTAGCATTTTTCATGCCTTTCATAATTTTGTCTTATTTTTCATTTAAAAGGGGAAAAAAGCTGTCCATAGCTTCAGTCAAGGTTATCAATCCAGGCATCCACACTTGTAAAAACAAGGGAGATTATCTTTATTCTACATATATTATAATCAGTACACTTTTACACCCCAGTCCCACCCGCAGCCCAGAATCACATTATATTAACTTAAACATGCTTTTGTTCAGCCTTCCTTATCTTGTTGCAGCATAAAGTCTATATATCTTATTACTAAGAAAAAAGTACTTGTTTACTTTAATAACATTAACATATAGAGTAGTCATTGAAAAGACACCCCCATTTAAAATATTCCTGACTGCACAGTATACAAAACTGCTTAAGAATGTAACATGCAATTTACAGCATGAAATAATTTACACAAATGTTATTACAACTTTCCCTTCAGTGTCTTTTTAAATATTAATGACATAAAATTGAGTATATGCTTTACAGTCCACTCATAAGTTTAGCAAAGTCAACAAAGCTCCATTCTTTCTTAGACATTTTTTCTTGCAATGCCATATTTCACAAATGTGATTGATGCTTTATAGTCTTCTATTTATTCACCAGTTTTAGTGTTGCTGTCTTCTTTCTAATCATCTCCATCTCCCAACACTATACCCTTATTAAAGTGCCTATGCATTTTCACAGTTTTAAATGGGAAGCTTCCCATCTTTGCTCAACCTAGCCAAGTCTATCCTTTTATTCCTTTTTTGTACATGAAGAAGCCTTTGTTTCATCTCTTGGACTCTTCTACCAACACAATTTCATCTTGAAGCATTGCTATCCTCCCCTTCTTTGTTGTCCTTCTGCTTATCTCTATGTACCGTACCACCTCCACCTTCCTATTCCCACTGATCCACTTCTTGTGAATCTCATGTTTTGGTCTCTTGTTAGCCTCACTTTTCTTTGCAGCCACACCAACCTTTTCCATTTTTTTCCATTTTGCCTCTTCCTCATTCACTTCTTTGGTCCTGAGTACTGCATCCCTGACCCATCCCCATAGTTTCCCTCATATTATCCCAGTCCCCCACTTCATGATAATCCATTTCCCTAATAGTCCATTATAATTCACGCTGCTAAAGTATTACACTATCACATTTCTCTTTGTGTTCTCACCATTTCCTTCACTGTAAACCACACAGTGACATAATCACTGTTGGCTAAAACTTTAACTGTGGCATCCAATACCCCCCTCACCCTTGGTTCAGGCCACATCCAGACTTCTATTCTTTCTGGTGCAACAATGCACCATTTGGCTGAACCTTCTTGGGTTCCAAGATTTCAGTTAGCTCCCACTCCTTCCCTAACCTGTAGCCTGGGATCTCCTAGTCTGAGTCTGGAAATTCAACCTCCCATGACTATAACCTTTGTCCTTTTATCTACTCATTTATTCTGCTTTCCAGTCTCTCATCCTCCTCCATTGATGTGTCTGGGTATTGATATGCAATATCATGTCACTGGCATTTAGCCCTTCTTCACTCTTAACCACCTTGACACTTAACTAGGTTGTTATGGCCCTGCCCCATTCCTTGATCCCATCATAGGCTGCTGTTCCTCCTCCTGTTTGATTATACAGTTGATGCCCTTCTTTATGCAAACAACTACTCTGTCTTAATCCCTCCTTCCTCTGTCATTTGTGATCAAGCAAGCCTTTCAGGAGTAGCCAGAGTTTTCACCAAATAAATATATGCAAATACTCTCAAAACTTAAATATTTTCTAAAAATGGCCAGCCACAATAAGAAGTTTAAATATATTTAATAATAAGTAATAAAGGAACATGAAAATACTAAATATCTATTTACAGTAAACACCAGAGTTTCAGTCACATTGAATATTAAAAATAACACTGATGGAAAGTTTCATACAGTTATAGAAAAACAGTATTTAGCTAATCTCACTACAGATCAACTAAAAGAATTACTGTTCCTACTTCCTGAATAGAGCAACACAAGATGGGTGAGTGGTCTTTGTTGTCAGACTCAAGACATAATACAGAATGCTGACAGCAATCTCCTCCTAATACCTAAATATTATATCTGGCTTACAGAATGGCATTACACACATCTGGTCATCTGACTCTAGTTCCCGCACTATCTCAAATCACTAGAAGCTACCAGGGTTTAGCACCTATGTGCTACAATGCACATAGATAGAGCTTTGCTCAGATGCGGTGCAGCTGCCGGAAGTCATAAAAACATAAAACTATTTTACTCTTCCTACAGGAGCTACCAATTATTCTCTAACACAGACATTGCACCTCTGACACCATTCAAAACTCTGGGATAACATCTTTATGACTTAACCCACAAAATAATTTAATTTCAAGAATATTTTGCAAAGTCAGGTGGATTAAGATTAACCTCTTCACTTCCAGTATATGTTGTTACAACATATACATTTAAGCAGTTACAATAATGCATGTATATTTCTTTTCCTTACAGCAGGACACACTGTTGATACATTTTAACACAAGCAAACCTCACAAGTACATTTTCAGCACAAGCATTTGTACAAATCAGTTTGATATCTAAATGTCATATAATTATTTACAAAATTCCAGCTAGCTGTGCTGGCATATGTTACAAATCCACTGCCCTATTTCTCCTGATATGGCTGGCAGTACCTCCTATTGTCACAACTTCCCTTTCACCCTCACTCACTATTGGTTGAGAGCCTTTCCCCACTATTTTCTGCTCTTTTGAGTGTGCTGGTTCTTATATCATCACCTCTGTCTCCATTTTCCATTCATCACATGTCACTTCTGTATGTTCTGATCATTCAACTTTGGAATTTTTTCTCCTTGTCTTCTTTTTTGTGTATCATTCTCCCACATTCATTTTTCATGATATTCATGTCATATGAATTGCCTGCATACCTCTGTCTTTTTGCCCTTATCTTTTTTCCTATCCCTGTCTGCTGGCATGCTATTGTCCTCCTTTCCAGTCATTTCTGCCCTTTCACACCTTACTAAGACATCTACTACAGTCTATATTGCCCATATTTTCCTCTATTTTTCCCTTATTTTCCTGAAGATGCTACATTCTATGCCAACACTAAGACCCCCCAAGTCAAACTGTTAAATCACATTCTTTACACCTCACATGAAGGCCATCCTTTTTATATTTCCAAATGTATCATGCAGCAAGACCCAGAAATGCACTATAGTATATATAGCAAACAAAAATATAAAGATTACTGGTCATTTCAGTGTAAGCAAGCTAGGGCATGAACACCTTGAGCAATATGAAACCACTCATAGTATTTCTGGCGCAAACCATCTTGAGCTATTTTCAAACTGTATGTTGCACCAACATTCTTTTTTAACACTATTTGTCTGAATATGCAGTTCACAAAGCATGTTCTGTAAGGAATCCAGTTATTTCAACAGAATTCATAAATATTTCTCATAACAATAGAGGAAACAGCTTGTTTGAGCAACATGGAATTTAATTATTAAATTATATCTTGAGGCATCAATAAACCTCAGCTGATGTCCTTGCATTTAAATTTTATACTATGAAACTGAGAACATGGTGCATCCTTAAGGAACTAGCAAGCAAATATGTATAATAAAGACATTAGAACCATCCCATATTGTATATCAACAAAAGATAGTGATTAGTCCAGAACTTCTGAGTCCTAGCAGATTTTAGCTAGATTACTCCATAAGTATGAATATTTCTTTACAATGATGATGCATTTCTGCTTAAATTTCGATGTTTTCAAACAAGATTTGATGTAATACTTCCATAAGGCTAGGGATAACTTTTCCCTTCTTTAAACAATGTTTTGCTACAAAAAATGGTAACCAGGCTGATAGAAAGCATGCCAGAATACATTGCCCTTCAGTGTTATTTCAAAGTGGCCTGCCTAGAAGACAGCTGAATGACCTACAGTCTTGGAAATCATTTATTATTTAGAGATTTTGAAAACCAATGATTATAACTGCCCAACTACCCTTAACTGAATTACAGTTCCAAAATATATTAAATAAATCTGCTCCTGTATTACATTTACATATAGTGTTAGGCATTTTGCCCATAGCCTTTACATTTTGAGGAGAGAGGTAGGTTTTATGAAGTAACATACATTGCTGATATATGAATTAGGGATATGTCACTATTTATAGGAATTCTGGCAGATTTCCCAGTTTAGAAAGATATTTATATATTTTAAAAGTCTAACCCAGTAATTAGAAATACTGTATGTGTATAAGAACAATATTTAGAATTTATTATTGTTTTATATATTTAAAGGGGGCATAGCACAGCCACCCTACTTAGGTTTAGTAATAGATAAGTAGAGGAATGATGGCCCAATTTAGTTAACATACCTTTGATATGATATATTGATTATTGGCTGTGTGAAATAAACAAATCTTATCTACCATAGAACATTTTGAGAGTTGTAAAGGTAGTGTGTTTGTGGTACTGTTTTAGATGATCTAATAATGGTTGTCAAAATAAAAACTCATTGAATACAATTTTTGTCAAAAGAAAATGAATATCTCAGATTCTCAGATTAATAATTTTGGATAAATGGAAAGAACAGACAACCGCCTTTTTGTCTAAAATTTGTACATATTTCAAAGAGATTCTCTTCAAAAGCTGTATTCTAATTGGATAAATCTGTTAAATGTTGACTTAAAAAACAGAAAGTAATAATCTGATATAGACAGTACCTTGATTATTCATATTGTTTAATAAAGAAGTTTGATCATTGGAATATTCAAGCTTTCTTACCTTTAGAGTCAGACATTCTGTTTAAAGTTAATTAAAAATTATTTAATGCATTGAACACTTCCTTCCATATATAGGCAGCTGTTATTTCAGAAATAGTATATTCTGAGAACATATGTTTTTATTATTGATACCTTTGTAAGACATCTAAATTTAAATTTAGACCAGACTAATTTTATTATGAATTTGACACATATTGGTATGTGTGTAAATGAAGTTAGGCCAGGCTTATACTTAACTCCTAGGTGCAATGTACACATTTTTAGTGAGAGTTTGGTTATGCTAAATCCAAATGTTAACTTATTGGAAATAAAATTTAATTTATCCACTTTACATTTATAATTAGATGATTTAGTGTATCCCTCAACAATTTTGAGAAATGATGGGTACCAATTCACTACGAATACAAATATATACAAATACATCTTCTGCAAATGAAGGTGAATGTACTTGCAAATTTTACATACAATTCATAAATGATTATTTCAGTGTGATTTACATTTTATATAATTTTTATGAAATAAAGGTTCCAAAGGGATGATAACTAAATAAATAACTTGAGAGATACTAGTTCCAGTTAATATTCTAATTGGAGTAGAGAGCTTTCCATCTTTTGCAAAGCATTTTGGGGCAAAATCATATAAAACTTTTATACCTTTAAGGTAGTTTTTAGGTAATACAAATTTATGAACTACTGCATCTAAAATGGTATATGTACATGGTCAAAGGTTTTTTGGTGCCCAACACAAATATTCTTATTAGTATATTCAGCATTATGACTGAGAGATAAGATTAGTTTAAGCATTATGCTACTATCTTGTCTGCATTCCCTGTATAAATCTACACTGAAATTCTGAAATTGTAAAATCCACAACCAGTTAAAAACAGCCTGTCATAATCAGTGAATACATTTTATATTTTGATTTATTAATGATAACTGGATTGCAGTTCTTGATGAGAAAACAGGCTGATTTGGTTTATAGACAAGAAAGAGACTAGACTGATTGATATATTTATCTAATATTACATAGGTATTTACATGGTTAACTAAAGACATTACGATTGGGGCTGGAACATTTTTTTTTCATAAAAAGCTATATCAGTCATTTGAGCAAGGTGACTTATTAGGTTTAAGTGGTACGATAACCACTAGCACTTCCTGTGGAGCAAATTCATTTCCCTTTTGCTAAATATCAGCTTTCCTTGTTATAATGAGTACTGTATTCCCAGTATCAGATATTGACAGGTTCAGGAGAGTTTATTTGTTATCCTAACTTCCTGAAGGTAGATTGCTTTCTGAAGTATCTGTATTTAAATTTTTCCTCATTTTTGGCTAACTGCTAAGTAACATTAACAGTATTGTTAGTATTGTAAAACTTCAAAAAAAATCATTATTGTACTAGCTGACTGATGGCTAAGTTCACAAATGATGTCTCTGAAATGTAGCTTCATTTAGTGAATACTGCAGTCAGGTTTTGGCACTTTTCTCGATGTGCAGTGATGTCAGAGTGATTATATTGCTGGATGTTAAGGGACAAAGCCATTGGGGGTTGACCCCACAAAAAGCCACCTTGAGAAGAGCGCTGATTATATTTCTTTTGATTAACTCACTTTCTGAAAAACTGGAGCTAACAAATTCAAAATGACAAACTCATTCTGTGGTCTGTGAAGTATTCAAACTTGCTGTGCTACACTTTTCAACAAACACCAGTGATCTGTTTTTGGGGCACTTTCTTTTGAGGTTAGAACATTACACTGCCTGTTATCAGTGGTCTAGTAGTGGGTAACAACAACACTGTCATTCCTGTTTTACTAGTCTGGAGTTGTATAACAGTTCTTAGAAATGCTAGTTTATGGGCTTGAGCTCCGTGGTACATAATACCACACTGGTTTCCTTTGTAATGCTTTCTTTATGTAAAGTCCCATTTACTGACTGTGCATTTATAGGTATTAATTGTTCCGAAATTGAAACAAAAGAATGTGATTATGAGAAATTAATATCTTGTATAGAATGTCAGTGCAGCTACAGTCTTTCCAAAAATGGTTAGTATGTTTTCAGTAGCACCAAATCCTATGGAAACTCCTGAGCTGTTACTATTGGTTTAGTATTAATGCCAGTTCAGCAATACTTTCCACCATACCACTCAAGTGCCCCTGATTTCTGGAGACATCCCTGACTCTGGCTTAAAGTTATGCTCTGCCCCTCCTAAAACTAGTGATTTTTTCAGAAAATGATACCGGATTACAGTCAATACATAATAAATAATGATGATCTTATAGTTTTGGACTTCCTTTACTTCAGAAAATGCATGTTGTTTCATAATCTTTTCTCTGTCAGCTTTCCAGGTTAATAGCACGAGTGTTTAAAAGGTGTCCCTGATGTGGGGCCTTTATCCCAGTTTCATTTTTGCATTGATTGCAGTGATTTTAAGACTGACACTTACCTATCACCAGTTCAGCTTGGCACATCTAGAAATCACTACTAGGCACCTGTGAGACAAAACACTGCACAGGAGTTAATTTACTCACCGAACTGCTCTTAGCCATTCCAAATATAATGCATGCATGGCTTTCTTCAATATCTTTCCTGACAAAGTGATGTATTACATATGGTAGGTTTTAATCGCAGCTCCTTCCTTTGCCTCTAGTATTCTAGATGTACAGTAGAGTAAACCATATTCTTGCCAGATACAGAGGTAAATCCTTATTGGATCAAACTGGAATACCTGCTTTAGTGGTGATTGAAAGAGAGTGAGAAACAAGATAGCACATTGACCACACTAGACATACTGTAGTTTACAAAGCAATCTAAATTATTGGATTTAGGCTTTAATTTCCATAGCTAATGTTTCTTTTTCACATTTGGAGTATGGAATTTACAAGATTTTTTTCTTTTTGTATTCTGCTACAGGAGTCCTCTTCCTAGAACCAGCTTGCAGCTTGTCATTCCAGATCCCAGTGCATTTATTTAAAGCATTTACTTTCCTTAAATGAAAATTACGTAGTATACTTTAAAGTTTGTGTGTGTGTGCATGTGAATGTGGGAGTGAGACTTACACATACAGTAGGAGGAGAACACACACTGGCTTTATTGTAGTAGCAGCTTGACAAATAAACATATCTGTTATTTAGGTTTAGCTATGGAGGAATATGCATTGTTTGTAAACGATCACTGCAAAAGATCTATTTATTTGCAAAATAATTCCATAATGCTACGTATTTTGCTCTATTTAACGAAAAAGTTCTCCTGTTTGTTTATGTATTTATTTGTTTGCTTATTGACTGGAAGGTTTTAATTCTGTATGGTACATTCTCATGGAAGGCCTGACAAGAAAAGCTCCATTAAAAAGCAATACACCTACAAATCCAAAAGACTAACAGATGAAAACATGTCAGAAAAATATCATGATATGTAGACTGCTATGTGCAAAGAAACAGTAAGTGAGATTTAAATAACTATAAAGAGAACATGGATAATAGCACACTTTTTTGGTTCATAATAGCACATATAAGTAAGTTAGAAAATAACACAGAACTGAACTAAAGTTACAGTGTAAACAAATATGCAGCATATTCTATATAAACACAGTATGTGTATTATAGATACAGGGAGCAGCATAATATGTGATCAAGGGAACAACTGCACATTTTATCATATGTACTTCCATGTATAATAAAATCTGCAATATAAACTTGTTATAGTACAATACCACTCCACTGTATGGAATGTTCTGGAAAGGAGACAAAATAAGAGACTTATATTCAGGTTTGTAAGTAAAACCATACAAATAGCCAGCTTATTATCATTAGGTTAAGACATGAATCCAGTTATTATAAAATAAAGCCAATCTGCACTGCCACACATATGGCAGGTACACAGAAACTGCACTAAAAAAATAATTAGCAGTTTTAAACACTATTAACATATTTTGCATTGCCACAGCAATGGCAGTCATATGTGAACAGCACTGGAGATCAAATAACAGCTATAAAAGCTATTAACATTTTTTGTGATGACATACAAGTGGCAGGGGGGATGATGATGGTGAACACATCATTGCCTATAGAAACCCCAAGCTGGTGGAGGCAGCAAGGTTTCAGTAGTTGTTCCACTCCTGTTTGGTGTATCTGTGGCTGATATTAGCAGAAGGTGATGAGTAAGACTGACCTGTCTGCTGGTGACACCATGATTAGTGTGGTAGTCATGGGTATATATGGGGTGGACTAGCTTTCATCATTAGGTGGTATTGCTTTTACATAGTTCAAAATATGAAACCTAGGGGTTTAATGCATAAACTGCAAAGCTATGCAGTTTGAGGGTGTGATTCCAAGGATATAATACTCAATGTATTAAGGGCCTTGAAAGGATAAAAGAAATAAAAGAAGAAATGTGTTGGGGTTATGAACACACCTAGTCTGTCTCTCACAGCATAGTACAAATGGACCAGGAAACTAAGACTTTTATCGAGTGTTCATTCAAGAAATGCTAATGGTATCTTCCTGTTGAGTAGGGTATTAGCAAAGTCATAACGTATCTGCTGTGCTCAGTTGTGCAAGCCATACACAGAGTGGTATTAGGTTGGTAAAGACTACACAAAGGAAATGTATGAAAATGGTGAGTGGAATACAAAGGACAATGTAAAGAAAAAAAGATGTACTACAGAAACTGAATGTGTTGAAAGAAAGAAAGAACAGAGGGAGGCATAGTAAGGACACTGCATTGTTATGATGCAACTGGGAGTTGCAGAGCTCAAAAGGAAGCTACATTGCAAAGTCCCAGCAGCTGATCCTTTCTTCTTGATGTAACTGGTTGGTGATACATTGTATGAATCCATCAGTTTTCCCCAGTTCCTCTGCCTTAACTTTCAGGGCACTTAACCTAGATTGCAACCCTGCTTGTTAGTAACAGTCTCACACACTGCAAAAAATGAAATATATCTAAGATTAAATATCTTACATCTAGGAAGTAATGCTTGATGTTGCTTGACAAGACTTTTCTAGTTTTTATGTAAGAGAAGTTTGCTTCTTTCAAGCCATTTTGTCCTTAATCATCTTAATAAGATTATTTAACTTGTTACTGAGATTTTATTACTGATTCTAAGTAAACAGATGCTTAAAACTACAACTATTAGATTTATAACCATGCTAAAACATGCATAATTGGTTTGTTCCCTCAGAATTTCTTATTTCAATTATCTTTTTCTTTCACGGCTTCATTAATTTATTGCAAACATTCAAATTGCACATGTCTTTTAAGAACATGCTTATCTGTTCAGTCAGCCTTTATTGATGTAAGATATTTGAAAAATAAAGTTTGCCATATAAAGTTTGCCATTCATCTGGTCAACATGAACATAAGAAGAAATAATACAATATTTTATAGGCACCTTTTAAGCCACGCAAGGATCACCTTAGAAATATACATGTCTACTTAAAGTAAAACATTTATTGAAAAGTCATTAAACAGCACAAATATGCAAATAATATCATAATCTCCACAAATAACAATGCAGTTTGTGATAGTAAAAGATACAACCACTTGCAATTCCAATGACATGAAGAACATGCGGCTTGGATGGTGATGTCGCCAGAACATGCAAACAAAGGATTTCAACCATTTGTAACTAAAGTTCTCCATTTTTACTTCAGCATAGCAACTTTGCACACTCTTTTCTTGTTAGAAATATCATTAGGATAGCACAGTGCTGGTGGAGTTATCACTCACGCTCCCACCGCTGAGGTTCTGGGTTCAAATCCCATGTGGGTGGAGTTTCAGTGTTATCCCCTTGTTCACATGGGTTTATTCCAGGTACTCTGGTTTCCTCCCACTGTCCAAAGACATGGAGGCTAGGTGAATTCACGATGTGTGTATGGTATGTGAGTGAGTGTTGTAGTCCATGCCCTGCAATGAGTTTGTGCCTTGCCCAGGGTGTACCCTGCCCAGTGCCCTCTTTAGATGGACTCCAGATCACCGTGACCCCAAAATGGGAAAAAAAGTTTTTTTTGATAATATGTGTGTGTGTGTGTGTGTGTGTGTGTGTGTGTGTGTGTGTGTGTGTGTGTGTGTGTGTGTGTGTGTGTGAGTGAAATATCCTCAGTAGCAGTCAGTGAAAATTGAGAGACTTTATATCTGGGAACACACTATAAGTCATTTGAACTGTTGTACAATTCTATTACATCCCCAAGATAGTGTTGGATCTGAATAAAAGTTTGTCTGTTGTTGAAAACTGTGTAATAAGAGGTAAAATCAACCAGCTTTTCAGCATCTCCAAACTCAGTGACCCGTGCAAGATGTGTGGCCTCCACTTGATAATCCATGATGTTTCTGTCAAAGCAAATAGTTTGAAATGGTTGATATTCCAAAAAAATAAAACCTAGACTCAACAAGAAATGTATTTGTGACAAGTCGAAATTCTGACAAATTATCATTCTGTACTTTGGCAAAGATCATGGACTTCTGAGTTATGCATTTATTACCATTTATGACAAGTCACTTGAGTGACACAGCATGGTTTACCTCATTTAAACCAAAGAAGCCCCTCAGTTTTCCATGTAAATATTGTAGATCTTTCACCTCGGATAAAAGTCCCATCTCCCATTCACTTGAAAAAAATGGGGTGCACTGAGCAGTCAGCATTTTGACAGCTTTCATATATTTGGTTGTGTTTCATCAAAGACTTGCAAATATTTTTGAAAATGAGTTTGGAGGCCCACTGTTTAAAGAAAGAATGTTTAGACTTGAACCGCATACACATACATCTGACCATTGGGCCCAATGATTTTATTTGTGATGGTAAATGTATCATATAATGCTATTTAGGTGTAATGGTAGAGTCTAGAAAAAGCTCCTTCTAGTGCTTTAAATGATTTTCAATGAGAAACCTCAACCTAGACACAATTGCAATGGTGACAACAGGTGCAAATACTGTTTGTACAATTCCTATTAGGTCAATTATCAGTTGGATATGTTCATTGACTTTTAAACTCTCCAAAAGAAGTGGGCATATCCTTAGCAACAAAAGCATTTGCCCTGATGACTGCTTTAGTTTACCATCAGTCGAGGGCAATGTACTAAACTAAATTGGGGGTGGATGATCTCTAAGATCTAGAAGAGAATAAGGGAAACCAAGAATAGCAGAATTCACAGAGTTCAGATAAATTTGTCCTGACTGTACAGGATGATTCAAAACACATTTGATTTCCAATGGGGCAACACCCTCCAGAGATATACGCATAATGTCTTGTGGAGTTTGTTGTACGATATCAAAGGCTGGGAATTCAACTAACTTGGTCCTTCTATTGATCCCATATGTTGTTTTCAGGCTATTGTGAAGTAAGTCTGTCTTTGCCTTTTTTATTTCATCACACTGCCTGACATGTTTCTCTAATGTCCTTTTAGTATACGCATCCTCACTGAAGTACAACTGCATGTCCTCAGCAGGACATTCACAGAGTCTGCACTTACTGTAGGCAATGCCCAAAAACCTCTTTGAACTCGGCAAGTTCATGTTGTGCTAGGGTGTCTCCACAGACAGAAATCATGGCACTGTATATTTTCTTCTCTCCATTAACAGTTTGTATTTTAACTCCATTGTACAATGCATTCACGTCTTCCTTGATTCTGTTGATCTAGCCATGGCAAGTAACTTGATAGCAGCCAGTTTAGAACTGTATTTTGGGTATATATTTCCTAGGGTGTAGTACACCGTGAACAACTTGTTTTTAGATGGAAAGGATCCTAGTGGGTTATATCTGTGTAAAGCATAATCTGCAATGCATCCACAATGCATTTTGTGTCTCAGAAAATAAGGAATGTGATCTTAGAAGATCTCCATCAACAATATCATGAAAAAAACCTTCCCTGCACCTCTGAGGTCCAGTGTCAATCATAGACATAATCCTTGGGTGTGATAAGAACTATTCTAAACTCTTGATTAAAGGTACACAGTGAAAAGATTTGTATTTGATGAACAAGTCTCCACATTTCTTCCTGCATATGGTTAGAGTAATTGGAATTTCCTCTGCATCCAAATAAATAAGCTACTTCTTAATAACACTGTGCTGTCGAAATGTTGTTGCAACACTAGCAAAGGGGTCAATAAAATTGTCAAAAATATCCATGACATATTATTCAAGTTGACCTGTTGCACTTGCTGCATGCTTCTTTAGCACTATCTCCACCTGCTTCCTTAGGCTGTCCAGTAGTGAAGATTGGTACTGTTGGACCTCAGCAACAATATCATTCATTCATTACTGAGAATAAGAGAGAAAGGTGGATGATGTAATTGATCATGGACACCATCAGATGGGCCACTCTAGATGCATGGCAATTGCAGAACCTGTTGTTTCTTATTTCAGCATGCATGTTCATGCAGGTTAGAGCAGCCACTGCCCAAAACAAAAACACTACAGCAACATTCCTCTATTCGGCAGAAGCCTAAACCATATAAAAATTCTCTTTAATGTTGAATTAAAATACCATCAACACCTTTTGTGTACATCACAAACAGATGAGGAAATATATATTTTTCAGCATCCTGTTTCAGAATAAGAGCCCTAGGGTTTCAAGGGACAAAATGGCTCTGTTTGCAAAAGCTTATATACTATTGTATCTCAAAGGGAAACTGCAAGGCAGGAGTGGAAGCAGCAATGTCAAAGCAGTCAGGTACAGGAGCCATTGCTGATAGCGAGAGAGATGAACACCTCTCATAACAGATTGGACAAATTCACTACACGAGGGACCAAACAGTAAGACAAACAGAGAACTATAATTATAACGATCAAGAAGTGTGCAAAATGCTCTGCATAATGTAACTAGCCAAATGCTGTTCTCTTTTCTACAATTGCATTTTACCTGTGAGAGATGATGCTTGGCCCTGGCATTTATCACTAAAGCAATGGTGTGTGATGTCAGTTCCTAAAGAAAGTGGAGATTTTAATGTAGTATATACAGAGGACATAGCTCATGACACGTCTAATGTTTGTGACATAAGAGGTTGTACGAAGATTGAGGATCTATTGTTAAAGATTCAGTCTTTAGCAATATCCCTGAAAATTGAATACAATATTATTAGTATAGCCAAATGCTTAAAAGTATGGTCCATTTCAGTCAAATGCCACAAGGTAACCTACTCATACTGTAACAAGTCTGTGTTGGTCAATGCCCCTTTTATCCTTCACCTGACTTATATGTATGGAGTTGCTGGTATCTGATGCAGGGGTTAGATAAAAGCTGATCCCATGTACAACACATCAAAAAAAGTATTATTCTTTAAAACTGAGCAGTAATCACGTTTTGTTCTTATTTTGATTATTTTCATATTAATCCAGCTAGTCAGGAGAGTCATTATAATTAAAACTATTGAGTTATTGCATACCGCAGACATACTCCCCTTTGCACCCCCAGTTTGTACATCTTCCAATTCCTGACATCATGTCTACTCCCTCCCACCTGAGCTGAGGAGGTGAGGAAAATACACAAGATAGGATAAAGAGGCGTTATCAAAATCTTTTTCTTTTAATATTGCCAAATCATTTTATGGCCACAAAATTAAAGAAAACATGAAATTCTGACCCACATTCAGTTGCACAATTTAATGAAATAACTACGTTTTTGTATGATGCACAAACTGTTTTATTCCCTATAGGTAATAAAATCTCTTAAAATTGTGATGAAACTGAGTTACTTACTTCTTCCAGTGGTACTTGGCTTTCCTCAGATTGCTGGCCTGGTACCTTCAACTAGGTGCTCAGGGTGTCTTCACTTTACGTAATAATAAAATGAATTGTGTACTCTATATTCTTTAGTGCATCCATCAGTACCGCACTTCAACCAAAAATCAGGTGTGCAGCTGTGCAATTTATTAATATGGCTCAATACAAGTTTAATGAAGTAGTCTTAAACACACAGCAGATAACACACTGCCAAGCATCTTGTTGCTAAAAAGCAAAGACATTCATCAAATCTTCATATCTTCCTATGTAAAAATGTTGTTCCAGTATGAGTTCATCACATCATCTGGCCACATTGGGGAGGCCTAAGAATATTTTTTTAATACATGTTATATAATAATGTTTATGTACATAACCTGATGAAGTGAGGTGCACTTCATAATTTATATATCATTTTTAAAGAACATCTCCATTGTCAGTTGAATTATTTCTTAGCATTTATGATACTTAAATCACTTAAATCACCCATCATTTTGAAATGGTACCTACCCATGAGCAAAGCACATTTCCCGCATATAGTCACCATTCAGTTGCAGTCAGCCATTGTCACTCCTCCAAGACAGAGAGCAACACAATGAATGAGAATGGAATGGATGCATATCCAGGCATGGATAATATCACAACTGCAGTATTAGAAGATAATGGTAGCCCCGCCGCAGTCTTCATCACCAATGGAGTGTGGAAAAAAAAGCGAGGTTGGGATAATGGTTAAGGTGTTTACCTTACAAAACACAAGGTGCCATGTTTGATTCTCACATGGGATAATTGGCTAGTCCTGAAATGGCCCACAAGAGCAGTTAGCCTAGACCTAAGCTACCAATAAGTGTCTGTGTGTGTGTGTGTGTGTGTGTGTGTGTGTGTGTGTGTGTGTAAAATGCCCCTAACTGGTTGTTAGTATTGCTCAGGCTCAAACCCTGTACCTTAGGTCAAGAAGCAAGAGCCTGATTATCTACCCTTCCCACCACTTGTGTTTCAAGGACTTGAATACAAAGCTCTCAACTGTTTAGATCTTTGGGCTGTTCCTCCTGAAATTTCTGGTTTTCTGACAAACAGTAAGGACTGAATTCACTAAATAATGACATCATTTAATTTTCAGTCTTCCTAACTTTCAGGAAATGCATGGTAACCATACCTCTCAACCTCTTAGAGCAAGAAATTGGGACAAAGCCCAACAAAATGGGGGGACAAGAGCCCAAAAATAGGGACAGATTATAAATATTGCTCTTATAAACTTAGAAAGTTACTAGAGTAACAGCATTTGTTTTAACATACATTTTCTGAAGGATTTGAAGTCTGAAACGAAAATGGATGTCATTATTTAGTGACTTCAGTCCTCAGATCATCTGAGTGATTTGCCAGAAAACCACAATTTTTAAGAAGAACAGACTAAAAATATGAGCCAAAATTTGGACATTTTGCGAAAATCTGGACAGTTGAGAGGTATGATGGTAACAAAAAAAAAAACTTTTATTCTAGCAACTTGCTAAGATTATACAAGTAATATTTCAAATGTGCCCCTGGTCTTGGGCCTTTGTTTCCCCATAAATGTATTTTTTCAGATGTCTTGTGCTACAAAGTTGAAAGATATGGCTGAGTGTCAAGTGCGTTTTACAAGAAAGTGAGTTGAGCATCAAGTTCATTTTACAAGGAGCTGACAGCTTCAGGGGAAGAGAAGTTTAGTGCTGCCTATATGCCAAATCTGTTTACAATGTACAACTGTTGTTTAGCAAATTATATCATTACTATTGTGCTAATGTATTTAAAAGCATTAGTAGCACAGCAGGGAGTATACCTGCCTTTTAATGCATAAGACTGTGGGTTCTACATGAATTTCAAATAACACCTACACAAAGTTTAGTGCTTTAAATCTCCGGTCTGCAGCACACTGAAATAAAGTTGTAAAAGTCTACAAATCACCCAGTGTGAATTTCAAGTAACACCTACACCAAGCTTAGTGCTTTAAATCTCTTGTTTGCAGCACACTGAAATAAAGTAAATGTTTGAAATTAATTTTATCATTCTCCTGTAACTTCTACATTCTTTGTAAGGCTCACTGCACACCACTGGACACCACCTTTACTATCATCCTTCTTGTTCATCTCTATTTCTCTGCAAATACTTGTGCCCCCCTTAAATTTCCTTCCTTCCTTTTTACCCCCTGTCACTTCTTCATCTGGCTTTTTCCTGGTTAGGGGTCGCCACAGTGGATCACCTGTCCACTCATGATTGGCAGTGGAGTTTTATGGTGTCGAGTTGCCAGCCCGGTGCCCAACCTTCCACAGAAGGCACACACATGGACACACTCACACCTAGGGCCAATTTACAGTGTCCAATCCACCTACGGCATGTCTTTGGGATGTGGGAGGAAACCAGAGCATCCAGAGGAAACCCACACGACCACAGGGAGGACATGCAGACTCCGCACAGAAGGCACCCCAGTCGAGGATAGAACCTCTTGCTGTGAGATGGCAATGCTAACCGCTGCACCACCGTGGCCGCCCTTTTACCCCCTCTCACTGCTTTGTGTTATCTCTGTGATATCTAGTAAACCCTACCTTATACTACAGCTCAGTACCTTGCATTTCTCTTCCTTTTACCCTTTCCTTTGTACTTTGCATTCCTGTCATTGCATTTTCTGTAATAGTCTAAATTCTGATTGTTGTACTCTATTTTCATTTCCAGTGATAGGATTCTGCTGATAGATGCAGTCTGGTTCTGTTCTTCAGGGCCTCTACTCATATCCCCAGCAAACCACTCCCCCTAATTTCCTTATCGAATTATTATATATACCTCTACCCTCACATTGCATTCATAACTTACATACTTTTATTTAACCCAAATTGATCTGCTTCCCCTTTCTCCATCACTTTTAATCACATATCGCCTACTACAATTCTTTGCATCTTACTATACTTCAGTCCTGCCTATATAAACACGACCTCTAACTATCTTATATTAACTCCAGGTTTACCTCCTTCTCTCCTATTACTCCTATGTTTTTCACTCCACCTACTAATACACACATCAAACTAACACAGCACCATAAATGTATTACTGACCAATCATGTCTCCCCTCCACGTATCACAAATTTTAAGACAAAACACCTACCCAAACTGTTAAAACCCACACTGAAGACAACACATTTCCAACCTTACCTTAAGCTATTCACATATCACTAGTTAACATACATCTCTTCTTACACCTGATATTTCATTTTAACATACAAATACCACTTCTACTATTTGTATACCCACTCTCACACTAGACATGCTCCTCTTAACCTCCCTAACATCTTTAATCTTAATTCTCAACCTCACTACAACTATATTCTCACATACCTCCATTCACCAATGTACATTAGTAACTACCTCTAACCAACTCCCCAATAAACAGCACAACTTCTCACGTATCTCTGCCCAGCTTTTCCCCTATACCCTCCCATATTATTCAATCCACAAATTGGCCTCCTCACCTCCTGTGAAATGACCAATACCATCACCTATGTATAAAAAACATATACCATGGTACTCATTCCTCATCATTTATCTACTCAAAAGTGGAGACATACATTCTAACCCAGACCCACCCTTTAATCTGAACCCCAAAAGTAACCCCAAAGATTTAAACATACTAACACTGAACCTTAGAAGTATATGCAGTAAGATAGCCTCACTATATGTTTGGCTTGATCAAAATAAACTTGACATATCAGCACTTACCGAAACATGACTACACCCCAGTGTAAAAGACTCAGAAATAATACCTCCAAATTTTGCAATAACCAGACTAGATAGAGCTAAAAAGAAAGGGGGAGGGATAGCCCTTCTATATCCCTCTGCACTCAGTATCACACCTACACCAGTAATATACCCACCTTTTTTAATGCTGAAGTACTGATCTCTTTTTTGAACTGCAGCACAACAAAAATAATTTGCATAACAGTAATATATATCCCACCAGGTCACAATATACCAGTGTTGGAGGATATATTATCCTGGACATCTCATACAATATATCATAAGTTCATAGGTAGGTACTAACTGTCGGCCCAAGGGCCTAAGTAAGCCTAGCCAACAAGATTCCCTGGCTTTTGCCACCGAAGAAAGTTATTTTCCTGTGCCCCTGTCGAGCAAAGCCACAGAAGTGATCCCGGGGTGAATTTCCTATTTCCCATCCACTCATCAAGATTTTTCTTGAAGAGTGCTAATGAGGAACTCTGCTTGACAGAGATGGGTAGTTTGTTCCAGAGTATGGGAAGTCTCTGGGACAGGAATCTATCCCTCCAGCATGTTCTGTTTATTGTGGTGACAAGGTTTAGATCCCTAGAGCATGTAGCTCGGAAGGATTGGGATTTCTTTAGGTGTAGCTTGTCCAACATCTCTGGGTTTGACTTAGCTTTGTATGTTAGGCAGAGATCAACTCAGAGTAGGCAATATGCTATGGAGTAAAGCTGGAGTTTTTTGAGACAGTCAGCATAGGGCATCTGTTTGAGTCCAGTAATCCTCTTTGTGAGGTACTTCTGCGACCTTTCCAGCTGTTGCAGATGTCTTGTGAGGTACATTCCAAAAGGGGTGTTGTACTCTATAATGGGTCTGATGAGAGCCAAGTATAGAGGAACTATGACCTCTCTTTTCCTGGATGAGAACCCTTTTCTGATGAGGTGTGCCACATAGAAGGATTTCCTGACTACTGGGGTGATGTAATTATCAAAGGAGAGACTTCTTTCCACCTGAGTTCTAAGGTCTCTTATCGCACATTCGTCATTAAGTTGACTGCTGCCTATGTGGTCGTTCATGGGTACAGAGTTTTTACCAAAGGGGATGACAATGCACTTTTTGGTATTGAGCTTGAGGCCATGGCTCTGACACCAGGCATCTGTCTCAGTGAGGCTCTTCTGTAAGATGTCCACGTCATTTGGGGACTCAACTATGGCTCATAATTTGCAGTCATCTGTGAACTTCGTTAGCCAGAGACCTTCTGTGTTAGCCCATACTTCAGAGAAGTAGATACCAAACAGGAGAGGACCCAGGACTGAACCCTGTGTTACTACACTTGTCACTGGTCTGAAGTCAAATTTGGAGTCTGCAACTTTTACAGTGTGGGTTCTGTCAGTGAGTCAGTTGGCAACCCATCTTGTGACATAGGGATTTATACCTAGTTTAGTGAGTTTATCTATACTTCCAGAATGGGGGATGGTGTCGGAGGTCTTGGCGAGTTTAAGATAGGCTGTGTGAACCACCTTACCCTCATCTACGGCTTTGGTGACTGCCTCAAAGAAGTCAATCAATTTCAGGAGGCATGATCTGCCTTTCACAAACCTGAACTGGGTGGGTTACAGAGTTTGGAGGTTACAAATGTCTTTGTTTAGGAGTTCCATGATGAAACGTTCCATGGCCTTGCAGACCTGGCTCACCAGACTGACAGGACAATAGTTCCCAGGGTCCGTGGTGGCTCCCCTTTGTTGAGTAGGATAACTGTTGCTGTGTGCCATTTAGTGGGCACGAAGCCTGACATGAGGCTCTGATTGAACATGGTACTTAGGTGTGGAGCCAGTTCATTCTGAAGTTCATGTAAAACGCAGCCTGGGATGGTGTCCGGTCCCATGGATGCTGTGTTCTTGGCTTTAAAGAGTGCAATTTTTACCTGCATAGTTGTGATTACAGAGACTCTGCATTCTTCCTGTATAGATATGGGCCCTTTAGGGTGTGAGAGAGGGGTAAAGTTAGCACTGAACCTATCTGCCAGGATGTTGGCAATATCAGTTTATTCTGTAATTTTTGTGCCATTGTGCTGTAACTCAGAGCAGATCTGGGTGTTGCCATTGAGATTCTTGACATAGCTATAGAATGCTTTGTGTTTGTCCTTAGAATCGGTGGCGATTTTGTTTTCATAGCTAGCTTTGGAGGATTTTATGAGGGATCTCAGCTTCTTAGTAATGCTGATCAGGGAGCTCCTCCACTCATAGAATTTTACTGTCTTTTGCAACAGTTTCTTCCTTTTGTTGTAGAGTTTGTTTATGGCAGGGGACCCAAATGTAACCCCTGCAGGTACGGCAAGTGCACGGTTTGAAAAAGAATAGTGTCAATCCAAAAAAGGAAGCCAGCACAATGTGGTTAAGAGACAATAATTTTTAGGGGGGGGACATCAGGGGAAGAGTCTTCTATGATTGACTATGAAGCATCACATTCTATGACCTCGCCACACCCAAACGCAGCCACACAGACATCCCTTTAGGGGTAACAAACACAGGGCAGGGCGCAAACATTGTAAACATTCCAAATGTGGAAACATTACTACAATTAATGAGCAACAAATAAGTGAATGTCACAGCTTATCAATAGTCTAACAAGATACAGCAAATAACTTACCTGCCAATCTACCCTAGACTGGATTCTGGTATCCCACCACACCAATTATCCCTCTTCAGATAAACTGTCTATTTCCCTGAGCGATCATCTGCCAGCTTATGCCATTAGAACAAACTACCAACAACTACATACTGTACAAATCAAAAAACAAGTACATACTGTAAAATCGATTAGGAATTTAACAAATTTTTATCAGCATAAATTCAACAATCTCCTACATGAAATAGACTGGGTACCCATTAAACTACTACCCCTTACTGATGCTGTACTATACTTTAATAACACCTTCCTTTGCATACTTAATGCACCAGCTCCCATTCGTATGAAAAGAATCAAAAAGAACTCAGTCCCGGGGCTCTCTAAGGAACATAAACACATGATGAAGCCAAGGGACCTAGCCTGGAAAACCTGGAAAACCTGGAAACTAAACAAAATGAAGAAAATCATGTCAACTTCAAAACACTACGTAACAAAGTGACAAAAATGAATCAACAAAGATAAGAAAACATACTATTCTAAGCATCAACTCTATTATAAAACAAACCCCCAAAAATTATGGGGCTCCATATCTGGCCTTGTAAAATAGAGACCACACCCTATCACCTGATACCCCTCCATCACAAATAGTCAAAAACTTTAACAAGCGTTTCATAAATCAATATCAGACCTACTAACACCCCTAACACAGGACCCCCCACCCTTCAAGCTATTTAGGCACCAGTCCTATACCATCTACTACCTCTAATCCTATCATTAATAACCCCCTTACTCAACAGAATGTAATAAAAACCCCATTCTCATTTCAGCCCATACTCACAAACATCATAAAGACATTTCTTCAAAAACTAAAACCCTGTTCCACCTCAGCTAATAATCTTCCACCACACTACCTCAAACTGGCTGCCAACTCAGCCAACTACCCAATCAGTATCCTTATTAATAGGTCTTTATCTGAATCAGAAGTATCAGCCATATGGAAACAATCTCACATCACCCCCCTCTACAAAGGAGGTAACTCTACTGAACTAACCAATTTCCGTTGTATATCCATCTTGTCACCCATATGCAAAATTTTCGAAAGAGGTATTTGTATGCAGATAACGCAATGCCTGTTGCAAAACAATCTTTTAACCCAAACCCAACATGGTTTCAGACCCAGGCACAGCACAGCTACAGCCCTATTATCTTTTACAGACACTGTGACCAAGGCCAGAGATGCAGGATTCTATACAGCCTCACTATTCCCTGACCTCTCTAAGGCCTTTGACACAATCTCTCACCCCTTACTACTAAACATACAGTTTAACTCAGACTTCTCACATAACACAGTAAAATTATTTCAGAGCTATCTCAAGGATCATAAACAAGCAGTGAAATGGTCTAACAAACTCTCACCCTTCACTACCTCGTCCTACAAGGCCTATGCCTGCCCTAACACATTTTAAAGCCTCTTTAGAAAATCATCTCAAAAATACATGGCTCTTCTCCTTTATAAATCCAGCCTAATGCTCAGCTCTTCCTCTTCCACACTACCTTTATTTGCTTTCACAGTCTACAAGATCCTAATGTCTATCCTAACTCCTTCTCTGTTTCTATACCATATCCTTACGCTACTGCTTAGTCTATAATGCCTCTATTTTTAACTATCTCACTATCTTTCTGCATCACTAACTCTTATTTATTTATTTATTTTTATTTTACATTTGTTGACCGGGCTGGTCCAACTGGATTTATGTCCATTTTCAGTGGATGCCCGGGGAGAAAAGCTCCACACTTCAGAATAGAATAACAAATACATAGGTACATTACCAAGTTTTGGCAAGTAATAATAGTACATTACATTTTAGCTTATGAGTAAGGAAAAAAACAATCGTAGTTACAAATCAAGTATGGATATACATACAACAATATATAAGGTATGTGAAATAGAGCACTATTAAACTAAACAAGTTACACACACTTTATTGTTAGTAAAAGATCATTGAGTTTATGTGGGTAAGAAGATTAGTGTCTAGTGACAAGGGAGATAGTTAGTCTGGGTTTGCACAGGGGCACAGCCAGTGGGATTTAAGGTATGGTTTGAGTTTGGTTTTAAATAGGGTAGTTGAGGGTAGGGAGGTTGGGTCATTTGGGAGAGTGTTCCAGGTATTACCCACTGTGTTAGAGAACAGAGAATCTCCAGCCAGATTGTTGGTTTTACTTGTGTTGACCAGTAATTTATTAGATGAGCGCAGGATCTTCAGGTTAATGTAGGGGGAGATTAGGTTAGTGAGTATTGGAGTATTTGTAGGATGATACAGTATCTTATGGGCAATAGTTAGTTGGTTCAAAAGAATAAGATTTGACAATTCTAACCATCCTAGTTGATTAAGATTGCTGCAATGATGGGTTCTATAGGTAGAACCAGTTGCAAATCTAGCAATATTATTGTAGGAGCTGGCTAGCTTGTTCAGATTTCTTTTGCATAGTTTAGTATAGATAGGGGAAGCATACAGTAGGGTTGAGATTAAGTGGGTACGGGCAATAGTGGTCGTGGCTAGTGGAGTCAGAAAGGGTTTGATCCTGTAGAGGGAACCTAGTTTCTTGTTTACTGTTTTTATAGTGTTGTTCATATGGGGTTCAAAGGTGAGGTTGTAATTGATTAGTACTCCAAGTAGTTTTGTGGTAGAATCGGGAGATATGATAGTACCATTGCTAGATATAACAGTGAAATGCAGTGATGGGGCTCTGCGGGTGGGAGTGAATAGTAGCATCTTTGTTTTGTTTGGGTTGAGGATGAGACATCGATGAAGAAGCCAATTTTCTACTGTGCTAAACTCATCTTGGGTTAGGGACTGAAGTTGTGATAGTGAAGAGGCTGACCATATGAGTGTGGAATCATCTGCATATTGGATACAGGTAGCTTGAGGTAATACAGAGCGTAGGTCGTTAGTAAATATAGAAAAGAGGAGAGGGTCCAATATGGAGCCTTGAGGGATGCCAAGGGTAATTGGGAGATGGGAAGACAAGTTATTCTCCCATAATACAGCCTGTTGCCTGGTATTTAAATATGATTTGAACCACTGTATAGCAAGTGGATCCAGTGAGAAGTTTCTAAGTATGTTTATGAGTAGCCGGTGATTAACCATGTTGAAAGCTTTTGACAGATCAATGAAGAGGGCTGAGGACAGAGTATCATTATTACGATATTTATTAATGCAGTCGGTAAAGGATAAGAGAGCAGAGGAGGTGCTATGAAATGGACTGAAGCCATGTTGGCAGGTAGCTAGTAGTAACTCTTCTGCTATTATTTTCCTAACTGAAACCATCATTTTATTTTTCATGAACTATAACAAACCTGCATAATACTTTTGTACAATTTATCTACTCATAGGCTATGTATATATTGTTACAGTGACTAAAGTTGTCTGTAATTATATAACGCTATAGAATTATCCAGATGTGTAGTATATCTTGTAACCTAGTTTACATTCTATCACCTTATTTTTGTATAGTGTTCCTCATGTCAGTTGTATTGTTTTTGGACTATAATGTATTTGTATTGCACTGTATGTGGAGTTTGCTCCCCGGACATCTGCTGATAATGGGGTCTGTAGTCCTAGTCGGACGACCCTGGTAAATAAATGTCAAATACATAAATAAATACTCCCACACCATGCAGACTGAGTGCTGGTATTGCAATGCCCTTTTGACTGCTAATTATTCGGTGCATTTTAAGGGGGGATATGGTTCTGCACTCCTGAGTGCGCTCTCCTTTGTATGAGATGCCTTTTAACTATAAACTTGTCGGTTTGTCAGTCATTCCATATTGCAATATTACCAGCTTACCAATTTTTTTTTAATGTAACATCAGAAATTTAATTTTTCAAGAGCAGCAGGCACTGAATTTGTAGATGAAACACTGAAATGTAAAGTTCTTTGCAGTAGCAACCTCTTACAGTTCTTTTTAATGTGGAATTATTCAGATGATTTTTACTTCTGCAAAGATTGTGTTTATTGACTGATATTGCTGGACTGTAATGACAGATGCCGTACTGTTCTTTTATGTTTGAAATTTTCTGAAATGAGTAGTTTTGTTATTATTGGTTCATATATTTTGTTTCATTTTTACTGAAAGAATGTTACAAATTTAAAACACATTCTAACAAGTGGTGCTGTATTATACAAGGAATATAATTTAATACACTCAGGAAGGTGAATCAAAGAACACATACATGCAAGCATGGCCCTAAAAATGTGTGCAAGGAGCCTGTGGTTTGAAAACAGCCCAAAGGTAAATGTAATCTTTCACTGGCCAGATGCATTGTCTTTGAATATGAGTTTTAATGCCGTTTCAATGAGTTTCAAGGCAAAGAAATGTATTGGTCATGCTACGTCTATTGTCTTTGTGAGACTGGATTGTTTGTTTAGCAAATGGCTATCAGTGTTTGTGCTATTTTATTTAAATATCTGTAATCATTGTAGAAGTAAATAAGAAAGCAGTATGCAACAGGTTTGAATTATTGTAACTGGAGAGAAATAGCCAAGTCATGAACCCTGGACTGGGTAGGTAGGGGGCTGCTTTGGAAGGGTAGGGGGTTGCTGCAAGAGGGGTTGCTCTTGGGGGCCCAATGCTGATTGGCAGTAATTGCAGTATACGAACCAATCAAAAGCTGTGTAGTGGAGCCAAAGCTGTTTAAGGAGGAACAGTGGGTTTGTTTATGGTCACTTGTGGAGCGCTCCACATAATCCAGAGCACTTGGCTTCTCTTTTATGTTTTATATGTTTGTGGACTGACAGGTATGATCAAAATCCCCATAAAAGGTATGTTTTATTTTGTGAGGGGGAGGAGTGAGGGGTGGCAAACTCAAAGACCGCACTGGGCGGCACAAACTCTAGCTATGCCACTGGGCTCACCTAGGTGCTAATTGTTAAAGTTGACTGTTAGCAATAAATAACTGCAATAATTCGAGAAATCGAGCTCAACTTTTGAGCTGATGGCACAAGTTTTCTACATTTGAAAAGCAAGTACAGAGTTGTTTACTGGGCCATTCCTATGCTGCAAATGAACAACAATTTTTTTCTCTTTCAGATGACAATATTCTAAGATGCAATGTATTTCCTTGTATTTTGTGGAATGTTTTGTTTTCATGCGTGTGCATACCTGGATACATCACTGAAGGGGTTGCTTGGGTGAAATGTTTTATTTTCATGCATGAGCATACCTGGATACATCACTGAAAGGGTTGCTTGGGTGAAATGTTTTATTTTCATGCGTGTGCATACCTGGATACATCACTGAAGGGGTTGCTTGGGTGAAATGTTTCATTTTAGTGCTTGTGCATACCTGGATACATCACTGAAGGGGTTGCTTAGGTGAAATGTTTTATTTTCATGCGTGTGCATACCTGGATACATCACTGAAGGGGTTGCTTGGGTGAAATGTTTCATTTTAGTGCTTGTGCATACCTGGATACATCACTGAAGGGGTTGCTTGGGTGAAATGTTTTATTTTCATGCGTGTGCATACCTGGATACATCACTGAAGGGGTTGCTTGGGTGAAATGTTTTATTTTCATGCGTGTGCATACCTGGATACATCACTGAAGGGGTTGCTTGGGTGAAATGTTTTATTTTCATGTGTGTGCATACCTGGATACATCACTGAAGGGGTTGCTTGGGTGAAATGTTTTATTTTCATGCGTGTGCATACCTGGATACATCACTGAAGGGGTTGCTTGGGTGAAATGTTTCATTTTAGTGCTTGTGCATACCTGGATACATCACTGAAGGGGTTGCTTGGGTGAAATGTTTTATTTTCATGCGTGTGCATACCTGGATACATCACTGAAGGGGTTGCTTGGGTGAAATGTTTCATTTTAGTGCTTGTGCATACCTGGATACATTACTGAAGGGGTTGCTTGGGTGAAATGTTTTATTTTCATGCGTGTGCATACCTGGATACATTACTGAAGGGGTTGCTTGGGTGAAATGTTTTATTTTCATGTGTGTGCATACCTGGATACATCACTGAAGGGGTTGCTTGGGTGAAATGTTTTATTTTCATGCGTGTGCATACCTGGATACATTACTGAAGGGGTTGCTTGGGTGAAATGTTTTATTTTCATGTGTGTGCATACCTGGATACATCACTGAAGGGGTTGCTTGGGTGAAATGTTTTATTTTCATGTGTGTGCATACCTGGATACATTACTGAAGGGGTTGCTTGGGTGAAATGTTTTATTTTCATGTGTGTGCATACCTGGATACATCACTGAAAGGGTTGCTTGGATGAAATGTTTCATTTTAGTGCTTGTGCAAACCTGGATACATTACTGAAGGGGTTGCTTGGGTGAAATGTTTTATTTTCATGTGTGTGCATACCTGGATACATTACTGAAGGGGTTGCTTGGGTGAAATGTTTTATTTTCATGTGTGTGCATACCTGGATACATCACTGAAAGGGTTGCTTGGATGAAATGTTTCATTTTAGTGCTTGTGCAAACCTGGATACATTACTGAAGGGGTTGCTTGGGTGAAATGTTTTATTTTCATGTGTGTGCATACCTGGATACATTACTGAAGGGGTTGCTTGGGTGAAATGTTTTATTTTCATGTGTGTGCATACCTGGATACATCACTGAAAGGGTTGCTTGGGTGAAATGTTTCATTTGAGTGATTTTGCATTTTATGACACGTTATACTTCTTTTATTTATTGATATAAAAGTTACCTTAAGAGAAGTTGGATAAAAATGTATTAGAATGTTGGATATTATAATGATGTGCATTACTATAAAACTTCACTTTTAAATTAATTGAAGATCGAAGTTGTTGAAAATAACAATTTGCTTGATCATTTACTGAGTAAATGTGTTTTCAGCTGCTAATATAACCACAGACATGCTGCCCAGCCTCTCTAAAGAGGATTTACATGATCTTTTTCCTGGGCCAGAATAAGAACCATATGGAGACTTACTCATGGTGAAAGTGAGGTAATCACATTTTTGACAACTTTTCACATGGGCCAACTTTTAATATAACCATGCAGCATGTTCTGTTATGAAATAATCATTTCATGACCATTATGCATTTAAAGACTGTATTTTTTTTATGTTTCCTTGTTCTATCACTCAGTGTTCTTTGCCTTATAATTGCCATTAAATATATGTTTCTCATATACAGGGCAAATAATCAGACCTGTGTAAACCAGGCACCTCCTCTGGGACCTATGATTTCAGCTCCTCTCTTAGCCCTCACCCCTCTCCATCCATGCACTATTTTCCAAAGCCAAGAGGCCAGCATGGTATCAACAAAACTGTACAGCTTTTAAGCCCACAGTATGTCTTATACACAGAGTTGGAGCAGTCTATAATCATCTTTTTTGAAAAGCAGTGTACTGGATAAGAAGGAGACTGCACCCTTTCCAAAGATCTTCACTGTCAATTAATCAGAAATACAGTGACAAGCATGATTTCCATTAAGAGAGCATCTAGGGATGACTTCCAGTACCCATGCAGCCGTGAACTTACTGTTATGGCAAAGCATCCCATAGATACTACCCAATGCTGCGGGACAAATCTGCACCCAGTGGAGCTCAGTAGGTATGTCAATAGTCTGCTATTCGTGTTTCCAAATGCAGCACTGTATACTTGCCCGACAAACTGTAAACATCCGGCACTGGTGCTAGGAGGTGTTTTATATGTTAATCAGGCCAACATGTGTCTGCATATATTAATTTCTGGATTCAATTTTAATAAATGAGATTCGTAACACTAACAATTTTGTTTGCCTGTTTCTTGTTAGGAATCAGTGAAAAAGCAGCTGTTGAAAAGGGTTTAGAATATGATGACCCCCCCCCCCCCAAAAAAAAACAAGCAGGAAGTGACCCCTTCAAGAAAGAGATGCCTTAGCTTTCAAAACAGCCAGGAGATGTCCACTGATTAGTCTGATGACTCCACCACCTCTGTGATAGAGAGATCACCACAACGTAGTACCCCAGAGCTTGACCAGTTGGATGGTAAGAACACTAACTGAAATATAATGTTTTTGTATAAATGCAACTTCTACAAAGAAAACAATACATTTCACAGTATGTGTTAATTGCAATTACAGATAGTTTAAAAAAACAGCCAAGACATTTTAAAATTCTACAGGAGATGTACAAAAGCAAGGCCAGACCCAACAAGAAGGATGTTTCATGGCTACTGGACCTTGAATTCCAAGCAGGACGTGCCTTCATTGACTCTATTGCTAAGGAGCAGGACAAGCCTATCAAGATTCTTCAAGCATATCCTTGCTTCAGGAAACTGGATCATGTAAGCAAATGTGCTCATTTTAAGTAGACATATATGCAACCAAATTCTAAATGAGATATAGTGTAGCAATATCAGCTGAGTCACAATATTACTGAATGTAGAATGAAAGATGCAAAATGTATTATTTTTGAATACCCACAAAATATTAAAACTTTTAATCTGTTCTGTTCTGGCTAATCCTTGCTTACCATCTATAACGTTTATATGTTTGACATTGTGCTCTCTCTCTCTTTGGCTGTGTGTGTATGTCAGTTTATGGATGAGCTCCAATGGATCCTTGATCAAGGGAATCCTGTTTAACTGATCTGCAGACCTGCTGGGGGACTTTTTATGAAAGGGCATAGTTGTATGCAGTATTCAGAAAGCTCATGAAGCCATCATTGCTGGACAAAGGTAATTATTAGCTCTTATTTGCTTCCATGTTCTTGTTTGCTTCTGCAAACTTGAGCTTATACCATCATACTGTAGGTAACAGTCTGAGTATAAATAATTACCTCCTACTATAGGGTTGTCGAACATATTGGAAGTATCAATTTGATCATGTATTTCAATTCATTTTTTTCATGGTATCTACTCTACAACATGCACTTCCAGTTGAGTCTTGACTATTCAGCTACCCCCACACAATAATTACCTCAAACCTATCAAAAAATTAAACTCTGCATAGGTCTCAAAGAATTTCTTTATCACTGGAAACACTTTATTACATGCAAAGAAATCTCCAATGTAAATACACTTTGATTTATATATATACTGTGTTGAGTATAGAAAATGGTATTGAATTTCAATACTTTTATTGGCATTGTATCAAAACTTAAAATTTCCTGTTATCATGACATCACAAAAAACCTAAACTACCCTGTGGTTTTGAAAACAACTGGCCACAGTACATCAGATGTCAGTTTTTGTTTTTAACAGTGAAGCACTCAATTGCCTTGATGAAGGCTTTACCAGACATGTTCCTATTACCTGTGGCTCCACCCAAGAAGTCACATACAAGAGAGGTTATGCTTTACATCCTTGAGGTAAGAAATTTGTGAATTTTTGATAATTTATATATTACTTCAGCATAAATTACAATGAATCATTGTTGTGGTCATAGGGCTGGATTCAATAAAGGCTACACTAAGTGTACACTGCTCGGAGTGAACAGCCAACACAGACATAACACACACCTTCTTCCTCCTAATTTTAGTTTTCCTAGTGACATTCTTGCAGCTTTAAATATTGACAGGGATTCATACAGGTTACCACAGTGCCGACTACAGGTACACTTAATGTAATCTTTCTGAGTGACTAGAAAGCACAAAAAATGTGATAAGAATTTTATTGAATACATATCATGTATGCTTAGTGTAGGCTTTATTGAATCCAGCCCATAATCTTTTGATTTTTTTTCCTTGATTTGGTCAATGTAAAGAAGACCCCAACACCTTTCTTCAGACAAGGCCTTTCTTCAGCTCTGTCGTGATTGCTGGGAAACCAACTGCTTACTGGCCATTGGAACCATGCCTTTGATGACCTTCCCAAAAGTGGACATTTATGTGTGATGTATCTCATGATATGTTATTATACCTTTTTCCTTAGATATTCGAAGTGCATTGCGACACTTCTCTCTGTGCTGCAGACTGAATTACTGTCAGGTGCCATCCATGACCGTGACATCGCTTCATATAGAAAAACTATGGCTGAGTGGAAAAAGTTCCTTGTTGAGTAGAAATGCACAGAACCTTTTTTTTTTCATTCCCAGTCATGATTATGTCCCTTGTAGTGCAAGACATAACAAACTTCAAATCTGATTTCATCTTTAATTGTTTGGCAGGGTGTTGATTTAGTTTGCTGCTTGTCTATTCATAAGGTCACTGTATTTGATATATTACATATGTTGACATTCTCATTTTCACAGTGAGCAATGGCCTTGTTTTTGCATGTTGTTCTGTCATACATGCCTCTGGGTAAAGAATTATTTAAGCAGTCAGTCAATTTGTATTATAGTATACTTTTCTCAGGATATTTTGTCTCATTTTAAGACATTTAAACCAGCACTGAATGTTAAATTCAAGCAAAATTTCCTACAGTTTTAGACATTGGCTTATTTTATGCTTTGCATCTAAAAAAATACTTGGTTTTAGTCTGGTTGTAATAGTTTTAAGATATAATTCCTAAAAATGTTTAAAGACAATGGCTAGCACTTCCTAAATTAAAGCAAATGTTCCTACATATTCAGAAAATAAATCTTAATTTGTTTTCTTTGAAACGTTACTTGTTTTAAGTTTGAATGCACTAGTTTTAAGATGCACATGGCGGGGTTGGAGGCTAGAAATATTTACTTGTTTTTAAAATATTCTTGGCAAGTGAAATTTTCCTGTTCTATTGGCAGATAATTTTTCTTATTTTAAGTAATATTTACATAATTTTTAAAATTTTTTTACTTGTTTTTGAGAGCTGAGTTTTTGCAGTGAATGCAGCCTTAGTGAAAGTAAGTTTATTACTTTAGAAAAAAAAGCAGTGCCTGGGTAAATGTGTCTAGCTTTAATAGTAGCGTGACTACACATAGAACTATGGAAGCAGATTTTGTCAGACTAATGCTGTACCTTTCCTTTACATCTTCTAGTGCTACATATATGGGCTATGTTAAGAAGCCGCGGTGGTACAGCGGTAACGTTGTCGCCTCACAGCAAGAGGTTCTCCCGTTTGATTCTCGGCTGGAGTGCCTTCTGTGTGGAGTCTGTATGTCCTCCCCGTGGTCGAGTGGTGTTTGAAAGACATGCGTAAATGGGCATGCCTTCGTTGAAGGTTGGGCGTTGAGCTGGCACCTCAGCACCGTAAAAATCTACTGCCAATCATTAGTGGACTGGAGTTCTGCTGTGGCAACCCCTAGCCGGGAAAAGCTGAAAGAAGAACAACATATATGGGGTATGTTACTGCAGTGCTATTCAACATCTGCCACTTGCAGAGAGAAGCCACTTTTAAAAATGCTGCATCAGGTGATGTGACCCACAGGGAAACAACCAAACATTGATAAAATGTTTTCTTTGCAGCTTTCAGACACTAAACCAAGGCCTGCATAAGTGAATGAGGGATCCCAAGGAAACAGAATAAAGATTGCTGAAGAAGGCAGTTAATATCCTCACCTTCATAGATACACAGCATACTTAAAGCATTGTGCTGTGGATCTTGCCTGCACAGAGTACTCAAGGAGATTTATTTTTTACTTTTGATGCTGTTATTGCTTTCCTTGAAGCTATATAATGTTTTTAGGTTTTCTTATTGAGATTTTACATTATAAAATAGTATCTGCCATTAATACAGTCTCATCATTCACAGACAGCAGTAAACATTAATCATAAAAATAACACTGCATCCTCCAACAGTTCCAACAAAACAGTACCTGACATTCCCCTGTGGTTCATATAACATGCTGAACATGCAGTCAACCAGCTTCAACAGTTCCGTTACCCATCAAACAGAGGGGTTTATATCACATTGTCGCATTGTAAAAATATCGAATGGCTACAATGTCGAAAATGCTGTTCACTGAAATGTTTTTGTGAGATTGCGGTACAGTAAGGATCGGAAAATTTGCCCTTTCCTCACTGTAGTGCGATCTCGGAGTTGGTATATATAATTAGTGGGGGGTGTGGGGGGCACAGCCCCCCACAGGAACAGTTTCGCTAAATGGCATTTTCAATATTGTAGCCATTCGACATTATGACAATGCGATAATGTGATATAGATGCAAACAGAGAAGTAACTCCTTAGCAGTTTATGCTTGCTCAGCAGGCTGTTTTCTTCTAAAATGTATCTTAAGTTCAGACACACACAAGCTAGAGACATGCCCCCTTCATTTTAGTCAACCTTTATAGCAGTGTCAGGCATCCCCTTCCCCTGTCCTTCACCCCTTTTTCACAGAGCCACTTCATGTACTCTCGGTCATCTTTTCCTTATGGCTATACTAGTTCTTCTCTCACTTCAACACCATTTTCATTCTTGACCATTTCACCCACATTTGTGCAATCAATCTATGCACAACCCTTGAACGTCTTCATTCCCTTTATACCCAAATCAGATATTCAATTTTTAACCAACCTCTCTACTATATCCCCTTATACATTCTGTACTGATCACTTACTGACCCTCCCATCCCTGTCCCTGCTTCCTTTCTTTCCAATCTTTCCCTATCATCCCACCATCAGTTGCAAACCATTTTTCTTTGTCCCACTGCTCCACACCCTTTACCACCCTAAATAAACACAAACATTGAGATCCCTCTGATTCTCTAACATAAGTTTCTAGCCAGATCTCCTTAGTTTTGCAGAATTAACGTGTTACACCAGAAGCTCACCACTTACTCACTTGGTTCATACCTGGGCTCCCACACCTCCAAATTCTACAGCAATCTCTCATACCTCCAACTTCTATCACATCCTCATGTATGTTTTACATTTGCCTTTTCCTCTATATTTCTGTTATTCACCCAGTTATTTATTCCTTTATTGACTTCCATTGTTTAACCTTTTATCTACCCCATTGCACCTGTACCTTGTTCATTTTTCATACTACCCTCCATCCTTTCTGAAGTCTCATACAGCACTCAGTCCTTCTTAGGCACTGAGCTTAACCACATGCTTTCTCACAGCTCAACAACTCAACTACCCTTCCTTGTTACTCTAACACCATAAATATATCCATGTCCTCCAGCCCCCTTGTCCTCTCAGTAGTTGCTCAACCCCCATCCTTCTGGCACTGAAAAGCTTATCCTTCTCTCTGCTGCCTAGAAATCCCACCTTCCTTCTCCAACCACTCCACATTCTGTCAGTTCAATGTATACAGATTACTCCCTGTTTCTTTCTCCAACCAAGATCTTACCTTTTTATTCAACTATCACCAAATGCCTGTCTAGGATAAACACAACCACCTACCACTTAGAATTAGGCGTACATCATCTGTCAGCTTTCCATTTTGCCCTTAATCTTTCTTTGTTAATAAGCACTCCCTTGTGCCTCAAAAAAAGTAATCTCATGCTGTCTAGCATTCTGCCAACATTCATATCTTCAGCCAAAGGAAGAAGATGTTGAGTCACATGGACAAGTGGTTCTGTCATCTTTCTAATCACATGGACCACAAGTGGTTCTGTCATCTTTCTAAACATATGGACCACAAGTGGTTCTGTCATCTTTCTAATCACATAGACCACAAGTGGTTCTGTCATCTTTCTAATCACATGGACCACAAGTGGTTCTGTCATCTTTCTAATCACATGGACCACAAGTGGTTCTGTCATCTTTCTAATCACATGGACCACAAGTGGTTCTGTCATCTTTCTAATCACATGGACCACAAGTGGTTCTGTCATCTTTCTAATCACATGGACCACAAGTGGTTCTGTCATCTTTCTAATCACATGGACCACAAGTGGTTCTGTCATCTTTCTAATCACATGGACCACAAGTGGCTCTATCATCTTTCTAATCACATTACTTCTTCCTGACCACACCAAAACTCTCCCATGCTACCTTGCTAATGGTCTCAGAGTGACCTCTACACAGTCAGATTATTGCTCTTGTTTTCCTCTAGTGTTGGAAGATTTTCAAACCTAGATATTTTGACACACCCCTAACTGCCGTAAATCTCCAACTTATTCAACTCTCCTTTCAAATGTATTAGTGTAATCTGATGAAGTTGTGGAAAAAACGTGGTGTGATGATTTGATTCATTTATTTTTTTAGAGTGAACTGTTCGGCTTAATAAATTTGTTTGCCTACCTAGCAGTGGTTCAGGGTGCTTTGTTTCTGCTTACTGGTTCAAATGAGACTACACATCTTAGTTTCATGCAGATGGAAATCTAACACCTTCCTAAACTCACAAAAAACTTCCACCATCTCTGTCAACAATTTCCTTCCATCTGTCAAAACCAACATACAGTAATTTGGACCATAGTACCCTCCCACTCTTCCCCAGAGGTAATCACACATATTCCCTGTTAGTACCTTATGACTGGAAGGAATAATATTAGGGATAATGGCCATCTCTGATGTGTCCCCTTCTAATCCATACACTTTGTGACAATCACTCATTAACTGCAATTCTGATCCTTGCATTCATGTAGAAGACCCTTAACCCATTTAAAAACCCCAGCACTGGAGCCCAGTCCTGATCTCCTCCATTATACTAAACAGAAAATCCCCCTCCACACTGATTTTTTTCCTTGCATCATAAAGCAGAAGGTCTCCCTACTTTCCCTGTTTTCTATCTAAATAGTACACAAGTTCCAACAAAACTACCCAGTTATTGCTTGAATTCTTTATTTTGCAAAAGCAGACTTCTCTATATCCCTCAATTTCTGTACCATTTTCTGAAGCCTCACAGCCAACCCCTGTCAAACATCTTAGTGTTTGCATTCATTAAAGATGTGGGATGAACGTATCAAACATCCTCAGAGTTTGCTTTGCATTTAGGTTATACCTTCACTGATACCTCATTCACTGATTGCAATTAATTCCTTCCTCACTGAAATATTTCCTTTAACACTCCCTACTTCTGAGATCAACATCTTATAAAAACAATTGGAAGCTCAAAAGCTTAGCTGCCTTCCCCTGATCTGATGATGAATAGCTGCCACTACTTCATGGACACTTATCTTCTCCACCAGATCTTCACTATCTACACCCCATAACACCCCATGTCTCTGTTGGCATCTTCCTCCTCCAGTAGATGTCCTGCTTCCCTTCCCATGGTAGCATTCCTTAAGTGCTTCACAGATCTTCTTCATCTGAAATGCCCTTTACTTGCTTAACCATTACCACCTTAGTAAACTCTTCCACTCTCATTTCTTGCATCTTCCACCTGAGTGCCCTGCTTTTCACAACACCACTTACATACAATGCTTTCCTTCTTCCCAGTTCTGCTTGTACCATCTTTATTTCCATCTCTACCAACATTTGTTTCAAATTATTCACCATTATCACCCCTGTCTGTCTTCCCTGTGACAAACCTTTCTGCAGATCTGCCATATCCTAATAGATTGTCTCCTCCTGTTTCTTACACTGCTTTCTCCTTCATCTCATCTCTTGCATTATCTTCCCTTTTAATGCCACCCTTATTCACTTAGATGTTACCCTCCCCATGTTCCCTCTCAGTTCTTTTCCATGATTTGCCTCAACATCATTTACATTCACTCTACCTTTGGTAGTCCTCTCTGTATCCATGGATTCAATCTCTACCCCATTCCACAGCTCCTTGCACATGATCAGAAATTCCTTAGTATCATGTCCAAAATCCCTCCCATTTTCATGACCACTATCAAACATTCAAAGGTACTGTAAAAGATAAGTGCTTAACCTTCCCAATTTCTTATTCTGTATATAATATATTTCAAACCCAGTTCATATACCTCCCTCATAAGCCCCCCTGCATCCCCATGGCAACCAAAAGTTTAAGTGCTTCTTTTGGCACTCCTGTCTATGTGGGTGCATCTTACCATCCTCTGTCTCTCTGACAGATTAATATTACATTTTCAAAGATGAAAATCATGGAAACATGCAGACAGTTGAGTTTTTTTAATACATTCTACCTATTACACATAATTGTGTTTGTTATGTAAATACGTTTTTATAGTTCTTAGAGCACTATGCTATTGTACTCAGAGTGCTTGTCCCGTAAACAATACCACACAACTTGTAATATCTTTGTTTATACATCATCGTGCAACATTCCATTGCTTCAATTTAATTTATTTATAAGTGCTTAATTAATAATGTTTTTGTATAAGTGCTTAGTAAATGAACAATGAAATAAAGATGAAGTTGAAGTTGAATTTAATGCATCTGCAGGTCCTCATCCTATAGTCCAACCTCAGCAGACATGGATCTGCCAGACTAAGTAAAATGATTCTTCCCCACCTCAAAAAGCAAACATCTTTCCCATCAGCCATCAAGAAAGCAACAATGGAGAAAGTATGGAGAATATGGCTGGAGCATGGAGAAGTACAGCTAGTGCCTACAGCATGCGATGTTGGAGAATGACGAACTTCATACAGTTTTATGGTATTTTAACAGTTCTGAAATATGAATACTTACAGGTAATGTATTCATCAGACTGTAGAGATCAGGTAGCTAACTTGTTTCACATTCTGTTCATATGTTTAACTTGTAGAGATTAGACAATCTTATACTGTGTTCCTGTAGAAGCTGCAGTTATATTATTTCTTTTATTTTATTTATTTATTTATTTCTCAGATGCTTTAGGAGGTTTTGTTGTCTGATTTTGAAAAAATTGTTTCCTTCACAGGTCATGGGGGCAAAGCTTGCAATTTGATGGGGTCACTTTGCTAAATTTTTTTCTTGTCAATTGGTTAGCTATACAGAGGCTATGGTGAAAGCAGTGTCAGTCTGAGAACAAAGGTAATAGATCAAAGATGCAATTTTTAGTTTAAGTTTCTAGTCAGCGAGAAGAAGGATAGTTCAGGCTGTGACCAGAAGTCAATTTGTCTTTTATAGGGTGTACAGTGTTGCTCATTTGGGAGGGAAAAGATAAATAACTATTTTGCTGTTGGTAAGTGAAGCTTGAATATGGTGTATAAAATGGAATGAATTTAGTACAACAACAGAAACAGTATATTTCAATCTCGGAATAAGTGCACTAATTGCAAGGACCCATCTTGCTAGCAGGGCAAGGTGGCTGGGAATAGTACAGGAAGCTCTGAGCTGGTTATTAAACTTGTCTGTTATTATTTCTTTATAAGGTTTGAAGGAAAGGTAAGGATCCAAAGTAAGGCTGTGGTACTAATTTTATGAATTTTGGTTTATTTAAATGTTGTCTATATTGATTATATAATACGTTCATAGGTTCATGTCTGCTGTTTGTTAATTTTTGGCATGTGACAAATAACACTATGCTGTATGAAAGTTTTTAGCACTAGTTTATACTGCTAAAACTTGTTTGAAGCTCTTTAGATGAGTCTTGTGGTGGGGCCTCAGATTTGTGGAGTATTATGTCACAGCGGAAGAGTATAATTATTGATGGGTTAATGGTTGCTGTTATATCATATGTAAATTCGAAGAACAGAATAATGCTATGATCAGAGCTTTGTGGTATACTTGAAGAGGTGGTACCCTCAACAACTTAAGCACTGAAAATTCTTTGGGAAACATAAAAAACAGAGCAAGTTATTTGATGTAAATATTGGGGATTTAAGTTTGTTCATTAGGGTTTGGTGGTCCAAGCTATCAAATACTTGTACTAGGTCTATAAAGATACTGCCTGTAAGCTAGGCTTTTTTCATGGATAAAAACATTTTATCTGTTTTATATATATCTATATCTATCTATATATATATATATATATATATATATATATATATATATATATATATATAGATATATATATGTATATATCTGAAACAAAGTGGCAAAACACAGCTGTAATGCAGGATAGGCAGCAAAGCAGTAGATAATTTCACAATTGTTTATCTACTGCTTTGCTGCCTATCCTGCATTACAGCTGTGTTTTGCCACTTTGTTTGATATTTACTTATTGATTCAGCAGCATTTAAACTTGCTGGAGCTTTGTCTTGTACTTGGTATATATGTATATCTATATATATATATATATATATATATATATATATATATATATATATATATATATATATATATATATATATACACACATGTAGCCATGAGAGTATTATGACCTTCCCTAAAGCCATGTTAAGTGCCTATATATGCTCAACTACAAATTCATGAATCAAAATGGGTCCGTAGTCTTCTGCTGAGTTTGTATTTTTATTAATTATTTATTTATTTAGCGTATTTATTTATTGGATATACCAGCAGTGGTGGTGCTGCGGTAGCGTTGTCGCTTCACAGTAAGATGCTGTCCGGTTCAATTCTCAGCTAGAGTGTCTTCTGCGTGGAGACATGCGTGAATGGGCGTACCTTCGTTGAAGGCTGTGCATCAGGGCTGGTAACTTGGCACGTAAAAATCAACTACCAATCATTAGTGGACTAGAGTTACACTGTGGCGACCCCTAACTGGGAAAAGCCAAAGACACAAGCATTTATTTATTGTGGATAACAGTACTTGGATAATGTTTGACTTGTGGAGGTAATAACATTTCCTGGGGTCAAGGATGGATTGAAAATGTAGGCAAGGGTGTTTCTTTTTACTGAGAAGCAATCCTTAGGAAGGTTTAATGTAAAATGTGTGGGTTGGGATCTGACTTTCTATCAATTGTTTGAGTAATTCACACACTGCTTTGACAGTGACTACTTAAAAAACAAAAAGGGCAAGGACAGACTGTAAGGGGATGGAAGTCTAATGTATAATGTGTGACTAAGTCTGATGTGTTATTAAGTAAGATGTTTTATAAGGTATTATTTCTTGATTGGGAAGGAGTAGGTCTTGATGATTTGAAAATCTTTGGATGCAGAAGGAGACTGTATTGTGAAATGACCTTTCACATATGTTCTTATTAAAGGATGCTTTTGGTTTTATAATTTACCAAGACATCTTTTTAAGAGGTCATGTGTATCTGGTTTGTATTTAGGAAGATTGACTTGGCTTTTCGGATACTTATTGCACATGTGTTCATAATGGTGAGAAAGGCATGGTGGCCAACTGGAAATATAGTGATATTCCATTTTTCTATGATATGTTTCTTCCCTTAATAAGAGATCTATGATTTTATATGATCCAGGATCATGTTATCCCTTTTAATGTGTTTGTTTGACAAGGTAGTGTTTATCTAATAGTGATTATATCATTCAACTCAACTTTACCAGAGCTTGGATAGGATATGTGGTTTGGTAAAGTCCTTGTTCTCCAGTATCTTAATCTTTGATTATTAAGTTCTATTTCTCCCTCCACCACATAATCTCACTCCATCAGGAAACTACCCCATAGGTTTTCCTCATCCTCTTTCTTCCAGTGAGTACTAATTCAGTGAGTACTAGTTCAGTGAATACTAACTCAGTGAATACCAGTTTAGTGAGTACTAGTTCAGTGAGTACTAGTTCAGTGAGTACTAACTCAGTGAGTACTAGTTCAGTGAGTACTAGTTCAGTGAATACCAGTTTAGTGAGTACTAGTTCAGTGAGTACTAGTTCAGTGAATACTAACTCAGTGAATACCAGTTTAGTGAGTACTAGTTCAGTGAGTACTAGTTCAGTGAGTACTAGTTCAGTGAATACTAACTCAGTAAATACCAGTTTAGTGAGTACTAGTTCAGTGAGTACTAGTTCAGTGTGTACTAGTTCAGTGAGTACTAGTTCAGTGAATACCAGTTTAGTGAGTACTATTTCAATGAGGAGCATCTAATTTGGTATGGATTCTCTTCTATAAGTCAGCTCTGTGCTCATAAAATGGTCTTAGACCTCAGTCCTAACCTTTGTATCTTTCCTATCTGTCTTCTCTGTGGCATCTTCATAAAAACCCTAGAGAAATAAAAGTAAACCACATCAACTGGATGGCCCTTTTCCACCTCCCTGGTAATCCAGTTGTACAACTGAAATCATGGCACTTTTGTAAGACTTTACTTGTGAGAGTCTGTATTGGTACATATATTATTTCCTGCATGCACCAGAATTCTGTTCACCTTTCCCTCAGATTTTTACCACATTCTTTTCAGCAAAAGAGCTGAGCTTCTACAGTCTGTTCTTCCTCGATGATATGCCATCATCCTGTCATTGCAAAAACACTACAGCTGCCCTTATCCTGTGAAATACCACTATCTCAGATTCAAAGGAAATAAGGTACACTCTTCAGAAGAGCACCTTAAATAGCCTATGTGACACCCTGTCAAGCACCTGCACCTTGTTAGCCCTCACTGCCTCAAGTTCCTTTTCAACTCCCACTACTATAACTATCCACCTGCCTCTTTATCTCCTGCCTAGCCCTCATCTACATTCTCAAGCTCTCTCTCTCTCTCTCTCTATATATATATATATATATATATATATATATATATATATACACACAGAGAGAGAGATACATCCACAACCCAGGAGGAAAATGAAATAGGAAATAAAAGATGTTATTCATATATAAAAATTTGGTGTTTATAATGGCATAAAATGGACAGATACTATTGATGTGATTGATATGTATGCATTAAGTTGAACACATTTGCTGCAACCAAGCACAAAAGTAGAATTACGTTTATGCCGTTCTATGAAAAGCTTAAGCTAATACATGTTGGAACCTACTCAGAACTCCAATCCATAGGTAGGTACTAGGCTAGCTACCCTTGTGGGCAATTTTAAGCATAGCCAATTTCCCTTTCAGGGGTGAGGATCAAATCCTGTATTTTGTGTTTGTGAGCTAAACACCTTAGCCATAAAAAAAGCTCCCATCTACAATAGAACTACCCTGTCACATAGATAATTATTATGCTAATGACCCGGGGGGGGTCAGGTCTTTTTAAGACTAGTTATGCTTCCTAAGACTCAAACCCTGTACCTTGTGTTTGTGAGCTAAACAATGTATTCATCATACAACCCCCATCTACAATAGATCTAATCACATAGGTGATTATTATGCTAATGACTCAGGGGGAGTCTTTTTAAGACTAGTTATGCTTCCCAAGAATAAAAGCCTGTACCTTGTGCCAACTCTCAACCCTTCAATTAAGCAGTGATATAATAAACACTTTAAATTGTTTAGATATCACTGATTTACAAGTAGACAGTGGGTTGAGTATGAGTGATCACCAACCAGCACAGTTCACACTAAACATGCATATACAACTAAACTAACTACAACCACAGAAAGTCTGCTGGACTTAAAGAAGACTGATTTTTGGCAAACGGAATAGTGGCTGAAAAATTATCCTCTTTCAGTGCATAATCTTTCATCACTCAAAGAATGTCACACAAAAGTGTAATAGTTCATAAACTTTTACCAGGTATTTATCTAAATGATCATATGTTCTGAAATGTGAAGTTAAGTTGTGATTTCTGTCTAAGCTACAGTGTGCCCTATATTGATTAAAGGAAGTATTATTATTTCTTTAAACATGTTTCATATGTAAATGTGGATGAGACGTTAAACCGAGGCCCCATCTGCTTGAGTTGTTGGTGGCCCAGGTGGATGTAAACGATTCCATGGCACCTATCAAAAAGAGTAAAAGAAGTTCCCCAATGCCCTGGACAAATTTCCCCTTGTAGTATAAATACCATCTTGAGACTCTCCTGAAGCTACTAGCCTCGTGGGACTAACATGGTCCTGGGCAACAAAGAATATACAAATAAATAAATAGAAAAGGCTTACTCATAAGACTGTGAGAATAAGTGAATAAGAATGAAATACATCTTGAAAAAACAACAGTAGCAAAAAATGTACAAGCAAAAAGAAAAAGGGATGGAATAAATGAAAATCGACTGTTTTCATAGGCAACAAGTCTTATTTTATGCAGATCATTTATGTAAGTGAAAATGAGACAATGAAAATAATTTCATTTCAGACTGAATTTATCCTTATTTAATAAACACATTACATTTAATTGAGCTAAAAGGACTTTTCTACTGAAAATAGCTATTTAAGGCATATTCTGATAGTTTTAAGCTCATATTGTTCTCTAACATATAGGAGGTGGGATTGCCTCCTTTAAAAAAAAAAATGCTCCCAACGTGGTGTTAACCTGGAAGAAACACTGCCTTTAGGGAGCTAACCTTTTTGAAGTATATTTTCTTTGAGCTGCAGTTCACAAATTATTAGGCCTAATTTCAAATTATATAGCTAAGTTGAGTATAGAGGAAATATTGCATTCTTACTATAAGTAATCACAAAAGGAACAGGCAAGCAGATAAAAATACTAACAAACCCATAAGGTAAAACAGGTAAAATAACAAAAAAACAGGTAAATGTAGGAGCATGATCTGGTCTTCGATTATAACCAATTTGTTATATGTTTTTGACATGTATGTCAATAAATTCACCTCAAGTAAAGCAAATCAAAGACTGAGAGGTGACTCTTGACATGCGTTACAAGGGCACATTAAAAATATGATTATAGCTGGAGAGACCCTGTCATAATTCTTTACAATACATGAAAAAAAAATGAGTAGGCATGCAGAGAGTTTTACATTCTTGAAAACTGTAGCACAATTGGAATTGCTACAAAGTTGTTTACCATTTTACCCTGCTGCACTTTTGTTATTTGCATGGCAGAGTGAAGTTTATTACAGCATTTAAAGCTGCTGAGTCAATACCAACGCTGTTCTGTGAAGGCAGTCAAAACTGCTCCACTGTGAGACTTGATTATAACAGTTTTAAAAGGTGCATAACAAAGAGTATTATTATCAGGACTCGCATCATAACTGGCTTATTATTTGTTTGAGACAGGAATGTCAAGAAATTCACCTGAAGAGTGAAGCTTCATGTTTGTGAACTACAATTTAGAACTTTGATCAGTATTCATAACTCTGAACTAGAATCAGGAACAAAGCTACAAATAAATGATGGAGAAAGGCTCACAGTCATCAACAATTTTTAAATATTGCTCTAATTCACTGTAAAAGTTAATAGAACAGTAGGTGTTGCATCAACAATGTCTCAATGCAGGTTTTGTATCAGCTTGAAATGCTGAGTGACGACAACCCCCCCCCCCCCAAAAAAAAAGATTGAAAATCCAGGAGAAGAGTGGATTTCAAACATTGCTCTTCTCATTTGAACTTCTTTTTTTGCAGGAGAGCAAGCACCCCTGCATCCCCTGATATGTGGGGCAAGCTCTCCACACCACCAAACTTGTATATACCAACTATGAGATTACCGTACTTTGGAGAAAAGGGAATATACTAAGAAACAGCCATTTTGGACTTAGTATATGTTACTCCACTTTTTTGGCTATTCAGTCTCTATGAAGCCGCGGTGGTACAGTGGTAGCATTGCCGCCTCAAAGCAAGAGGTTCTCCCATTCGATTCTCGGCTGGAGCCACCTTCTGTGTGGAGTCTGCATGTCCTCCCCGTGGTCGAGTGGCGTTTGAAAGAAATGCGTGAATGGGCATGCCTTCATTGAAAGTTGGGCATCGGGCTGCCACCTCGGCACCATAAAAATCGACTGCCAATCATTAACGGACTGGAGTTCCGCTGTGGCGACCCCTAACCGGGAAAAGCCAAAAGAAAAACAAGAAGTCTCCATGTTTTGAGACTCCCTATAGTGGGTACTGACATTTCAAATGGTTACCATTTTCTGAATAATAAGAAATATGAAATTCTAATGTCTAGCATTATTAACTATAATCTTCAATGAGTCACCAGAAAACCAAACATTTTATGAATGACAGGGTAACTATGTGAGTCAAAATCAGGGACATTCTTTAAAGTCAGGGACGGTTGAGAGGTATGTGAGTAGCTCTTAGTCATACAGATGGTTATTATCTTTGTATTGAGTGTTCTGATTTTTTTGTTCAGTGTTTTCACTTTACTTTTCACTCCATGTGTTAGCAAAAGCTGATATGCTGCTGTGTACAAGTTGCACCTGCACTGCTACTTTTTTCTGATAATGGCAGACTTTTGAAAATCTAGAGACCTTGTTTAGGTATGGCCTGTCACTGTCTGCCCCTATTTTTGTGAACTGTATAGCTTGTTGCTTACACTTGTCCACATGGGCTTTAGTTCTTCATTCTATGATCTTCTGCATCTTTACATGATAGCACTTGATGGATTGTTGGTCCCTTCAACATGGAATATAAGGTTTCATGTTTGCATTATGCTTCTTGTAGCATAGCCAATCTACTGTTGGTCATGGATGTTGTGTTCCAGGACCAGTGATTCCTCCACAAACATGTACATTTTATTGTGTATCACAGGTGTGTGTGTGTGTGTGTGTGTGTGTGTGTGTGTGTGTGTGTGTGTGTGTGTGTGTGTGTGTGTGTGTGCGTGTGTGTATGTGTGTGTGTGTGTGTGTGTGTGTGTGTGTGTGTGTGTGTGTGTGTGTGTGTGTGTGTGTGTGTGTGTGTGTGTGTCTGTGTGTCTTCTACTTTAGCTTTGGTCCTTTCCTTAAGCATTCCCTTTCTTTTGCATGTCTTTTGCAAATTATCTGCATTAGTACTCTGACACCCTAGTCTCTGTTCTATATGTACCCGATGTCATGTGCAAATATGGATGAGACATCCAATGGTAACATTTCTGGAATCTTGTTACTACGACTGTCCATAGTCATTCTGTTTTATTTACTGATAGTGTCTCCGCTATTGACCTCATTCCTGCTGTGTTTGCCTTCACTGTTCTGCCTTATTCCAATATCCCACTGCATTTACAGCTCATTGCCTCATATCTAACCGGTTACCTGCTTCGCATTATCAACAGATCTATGGAAGCTGCATCGTTGCATTCTACTGACTCTTTCCTTACAACAACTTTACCTTCACAATATCTATTTAGGATCCCATGTTTCCAGTATCAGTGTCTAAATCGTGGAATACGTTTCTGCCTGGTGCTCAACAAATTACTGATAAACGCCCATTTACGAAGGTCCTGTTTAATTACTTCTGCACAAGTTGGTTCTGTGCTTACAGTTCAGGCATTACATACAAAGCATAGCTCTCATCTGTCCAGATTTTCAAGAATGTCCTGATTTTTTGCCTTATAGTTTTTGGCTGATCTTCTTAAAATGTTGGATTTCTGGCAATTTCTTGCTAATTATCGAGGACTGAATTTGGAAAATAATGAGAGCCGTTTGGCTTCAGACTTCATGCCCATCAGAAAATTCATGCTGATGCAAAACCGTTCATTCTGTCAATGCTCTAATTTTGTAACAGCAATTTTTTACAAATTGCCTCTTTTTTAAGACCTTTGTCCTACCATTTTTTATGGCTTCATCCAGATTTCTTGCTTTAAGAGGTTGATAGGTATGATACAAAGAGATTTAGTATATTTGTTTTCTTGTAAAGTTCCTTTATCTATCTGCCTTCTTTCTTTTACCTTTCCATCTGCCATGCTGTTTGTTTGCTACATGACTTCATCCTTAGAATATAGTACCGATGCCCTTTTCTGTACACTTGTTCAAGGATATCTGGATTTATTTGTGCTATAAACAACTTGACTATTTTTATGTTTAGGTTCTCAAAAACAGTTTGAATTTCATGTATTGAATTTGCAAATTGTACTAAATTTATTTTGACTTGGTTTTGTTTTATCTTGCACTGCTTTATTGGTGTGTATCCTAATTATGTAAACATGAAACTTTTCTTCCCATGTATCTGCTGAAAATGGGCTACACCCAGTCAAAATTCTCTAGTTAGCAAAGTAAATAAATAAGTTAAATAAAATAAGAAAATGAATGAAGGAACAACTAGTTTCATAATAAACATATTAAGATTTATGGTAAACTTCTGTTCAAACACATTTTGGTACAATCTAAAGATTGCACATTTCTCTATACCCATTTCACATCTTCAGTAGGACTAATATTTTCTTTGTTTTCCTTCTAATACAGGACTCCAAAGATAGTATTCAAAGGTACTTCTTCAGAAACAGAAAGTACAGTTGTGTACACTTACCATAAATGTAGATGTTCGAGTGTCTTCACTGTTGGAGTCATGACTGTAGGGTTCTCCCCTGCCAGCAGGCAGTCCTCGGTTGGCCAGAATCCCAACGTCTGGGTCCGGCGTCGGCTGTTCAGCCATGCTCCCTGACGTCAGAGCGCCAGGAGTACAAAGCTGACAGCCGATGCCATGTTCTCCAGTTTTTCTTGCCCCAGATGTCAGGAGTCCCAAAATGAATAAGGTCCCATAACCTTTGCAAATACACCTCAGAAGAATGGAGGAAAAAGGAACCACACAAAAGTAAAAATAAGAGGGGACAGGAGGGAGGGAAACCCAGACTGCAACAGTGAAGACACTCGAACATCTACATTTATGGTAAGTGTACACAACTGTACTATGTTCATCATGTTTCACTGATGCAGTCATGACTGTAGGGTAGAATCCCAAAGCAGAATGAAAGGGAGGTGGTCATAAAGAAGAAGGGGCGGCTAAAAGGCCCTGCAAGACTGCAGAAGCAATGCCTGCCCTAGACTTAGAGTAGAGAGGTAGATTGTAGTGCTTTGAAAAAGTATGCACTGAACTCCAAGTTGCAGCTTCCAAAATGTCTTTGGTAGGAACTCCCCTGAGGAAGGCAGCGGAAGTGGCAGCAGCTCTGGTGGAATGAGTACGTATATTCCCTGGGATTTGCTTTCCATGGTGTGAATAACAAAATCTGATTCCATGAGCAATCCATTTAGAAATGGTCTGTTTTGAAATGGCTTTACCTTGGGAACTTGAAGCATAAGAAACAAACAATTGCTTTGATTTTCTGATGTCCTTGGTTCTGTCCAGGTAAAAACGTAGTTGTCTGTGTACATCCAAGGAATGTAAGATCCTTTCCCCTTTATTTTGAGGAGTAGGGAAAAAAGTTGGCAAGTGAATAGTTTGATTTAAAGCCACTTTGAAAACCACCTTAGGCATGAAAGTAGGATTAGTCCTTAAAGACACCCTGTCTTGATGAAAAATAATATAAGGTTCTACAGCCATAAGAGCCTGCAACTCTGAAACTCTCCTGGCAGAGGTCAGAGCTAAGAGGATGGCTGTTTTCCAAGATAAAAACTTGATGTCAGAAGAGGCAGCAGGCTCAAAAGGAGGCAAGGTGAGCTTTTCCAAAACATAGTTGAGATCCCAAGCAGGAATGGGAGGAGATCTAGGAGGTCTTAAGTTCTTAGCTCCTCTGAGAAACTGTCTCATGAGCTGGTGGGAATAGATTGGAGGATCTGCATTATAATGAGCGGAAAGAGCAGAGGCATGTATCTTAATGGAAGAGAAAGAGAGACCCTTATGTAAGAGATCTGTCAGGTAAAGTAAAATCAAAGGAATGTTAGGAAAAAGAGGATTAGAATCCTGAGCCTGCATCCAGGAACAAAATCTTTTCCATTTTCCTGCATAAGATTTTCTAGTGCTAGGACGTCTGGCTTCCAAAATGACATCCATAACCTGCTTGGGTAGGAGAGAATGTGTCAAAGACCCTGGATTAACCAGGCCACCAGGCTGAGAGTTCTGACATGGGAGTGTAGAACCTGACCCTGGTGCTGGGACAGAAGATTGGGAGTCTGTGGCAAAACCCAAGGGGGCTCCCGACAAAGGTTTTTCAGAGTTGGGTACCAAAACTGTCAAGGCCAATTTGGGGCCAACAAGATTATCATCTTGGGCTTGTCCTGTTTGATCTTTAATAATACCCGTGGAAGAAGAGGAAGAGGTGGAAAGGCATATCCCGAGAGGTTTCTCCAACTGAATGATAGTGCATCCACTTTCCAAGCTTGTTCGTGGAAAGTCCTGGTGCAAAAAATCTGTAGTTGATGACTGAGGTGGGATGCAAAGAGGTCTATGTGAGGACATCCCCAGACTGAATATTTCAGTGTCCAGCATCCACTCGTGTGGGTCCGAAAGATTTCTGCTCAGACTGTCTGCCAGGAAGTTTTGCTTCCCTGGTAGAAACTGAGCTTGAAGGTCCAGATTGCAAGCTGGAGCTGTGTTCCATAGATCCATGGCTAGTCTGCAAAGGGGGTAGGAATGAGATCCCCCTTGCTTGTTTATGTACCACATAACTGTGGTGTTGTCTGTCCATATCAGTAGTTGTCCTGGTTGTGGAAGATTCCTGAAGGCCAATAGAGCTTTCTGAATGGCTAACATTTCCTTTAAATTGATATGCAGGTGCTTCTGATCCTTTGTCCAAAGGCCCTGCAGACAGTAGCCCTGAAATTGGGCTCCCCATGCATAATCCGAGGCATCTGTGGTTAGTACCTGAGTAGCCGGAGGCAGACAGAAGGGTTTTCCTTTGTTTAGAGTGCATGCTTTGGACCACCAAAGGAATTCCTTTTGAAGACAAGGCAGGACGGAGATCAGAATGTCTAAACTGTGGCAATGCTGTGACCATACACCTTTTAGGTACCACTGTATTTTCCTTATATGTAGCCTTGCATATGGTACGAGAAGGATGCAGGAGGCCATGTAACCCAAAGCCTGCAGGAATCTCCTTGCAGATAGCTGAGTTAAAGTTGCCAAGGTTTTGAAAGTTAGAGCCAGCTGTAACTGTTTTTCATGTGTCAGAAATGCCATCTGGGTTGTTGTGTTTAGAGAAGCACCCAGAAAAATTATCTGTTGTGAGGGTGTCAAATTTGACTTTTTTATGTTTATAGTGAATCCCAGGAACTTGAGAAGATTTTGAACAAACTGTAGATGCTGTAATAAGACCTCCTTGCTGTCTGCCTGAATAAGACAGTCATCCAGATAAGGGTAGACTTGAATTCCCTTGAGTCTGCAATAAGCTACTACTGGAGCCAGGCATTTGGTGAAGACCCTGGGCGCAGTAGACAATCCAAAGGGCAGCGCAGAGAATTGAAAGTGCCTCGATCCGGCCTTGAACCGGAGGTATTTTCTGCGCTCCTGCCTGATGGGAATGTGTAAATATGCCTCCTTTAAATCCAAAGTTACCATCCATGCATTTTTGTTCAGCATTGGAAGCAGCTGCTGCAGAGTTAGCATCTTGAATTTTGGTATCTCTAGAAAAGTGTTCAGGACTGACAGATCCAGAATGGGTTTCCATGAATTTTGTTTCCTGGGGACTAGAAAGAGCCTTGAATAAAAGCCTTGTCCCATCTCTGAAAGTGGTACTAGTTCTATGGCATTCATAGCCAAAAGAGCTTCCACCTGGTTTAAGGCTTCTGTCCATTGATGTTTTGGAAGATCTGGCCATCCGCTTGGCCTTGGTAGGGTATGAAAATGGAATTTGTAACCTCTTGAAACCACATCCAGAACCCACTTGTCTTGGGTTATATGAGTCCAATTTAGGTGGAAAAGAGAAAGTTTTCCTCCGAGAGGGGCTTCCAGGCAAGAAGTTCCTGTAGCCCAACAGAGGGAGTCATTGAGTCTGTTTCCTATGAGCTTGCGTCCTGTCCTCTCCTCCCCTAGGGGTGGAAGCAGTTCACTGTCTTGGTCTGTAAGAGGCTTGTGTTTGAGGCCTTCCTCGTGAGCGTCTGTATCTACCCTTCTGAGGCCTGTCTGAATTGGGAAAGGACCAATTTTTCGTAGGCCAATTCCTACTAAATCTGGGTGGCTGTACTTGTAAGAAATCTTTAACTGTTTGCATGGATTTAGCCTTATCCTCCATCTTTTTAATCACCTCTTCAGCTTTAGATCCAAACAAAACATTATGCTGAACAGGAGCATCCAATAATTTAGCTTTTACTTGATCCGGCAAATTTTGTTCCTTTAACCATGCATGCCTTCTAATTACTGTACCAGAGGCAGCAGCCCTACAAGAAGCCTCCAAGGCATCAAAACCACAGTGTAAACCATGCTTCCCAACTTGTTCAGTAGCATGCATTAAATCAAGTAATTCCTTATCATCTGCACAGGTGGAAATGGAAGTTAGCTTTTGTTTTAAAACAGACAGGAGAAATTGCTGGTATTTCAGCATATGAAACTGACAGTTTAAAGCCCTAATAGATAAAGTAGCAGAAGTGTACACTTTTTTGCCCCATCTTTCTAAAGAACTGGAATCCTTCTCAGTGGGAATGGGGTTCTTAGCAGAAGCGGCCTTAACTCCCTTAGGACCCTGAGAAATGGTTTCAGGGTCAGCAGTAGGGTTTTTGTATAAAAACTAGTGGGAATCAGGAACCCTGTAATATCTGTCAGGCTTAACAGGAGCTGGAGGAAAAGAGTCAGGGGTTAAGTTAGCCTCTGAAAAAGCATCATCCACAATATCTAAAACAGGAGGAATAGCCAGGGGTCTATGTTGGGGAAGAAGAAGAAGAAAATCCCTTAGTCTTTTCTTAGATTCTGAATACTCCTGTCCTTCCCAGTGAAAATGTTCCCTCATTTCATGCAAAGTTTCCCCAAAAGAGAAATCCTCAGGGGGAGAAGCTGAGGGAATGGATTCCTCAGCATCAGAATCCTCATAAGGAGGGAAAGAATAATCCTGGTCAGAAGAAAAAACTGAAGAAACAGAAGCCTGATCAGCGGATTCATAATAAACTTCCTGCCTTGGCCTTTTATCTGGAGGGGGATGTGAATCCCTAATCATAGTGAGTAAGTCCTCCGCCATCTTAAGTAACTGTTTCTGTGACTTGGGAGCCAGATCAGAAGAGGCCTGTGTTGCAGTCTTTGATTTGGAAGGAGTCTTTGCCTTTGTCTTTGGCTTTGCCTTTATTAGAAGCTGAGTAGGCCTGAAAACCCCTTCGGAAGCCGGTACCTGCACAGCGGCTCCGGACCCATCCGAAGGAGCATTGTCCGAAGGTCCTTCAACAGAAGTATTCAAAGGCCTAGTTGGCTCCTCGTGGGAGTCTGTTTCGGCCATCGGTTCCGAAATGGCCAACAACAGGGGCTGCAAAAGCGCCTCACTGACGACGGCCGAACCTGAAGCTGGCTCTGCTTGTACAATATCGTCAGATTTGGACCTCGGGGGCCTGTCTTTGTCCTTGCGTCGTTTGTGAACTCCGGTAGCCGGAACCGTATCCGACGACATTTTGTAATTAAAACGCCTACCGAAGTAATGAAATGCAAAATCGTACCTTCGTTTAATTGTACGTTGATTGAATCTAGCACAAAACCGACAACTAGCTACGTCGTGGTCAGGGCCTAAGCAAGGAATACAGTAAGAATGAAAATCCTTATGAGGTATTTGCTTTCCACATGAAATACAATTATTAACTTTTTCTGACATCGGACTGGAGCAAGAAAAAGTTTCTAACGGGGTACTTAGCTTTGAGTAGGAGAAGAAAGTCTTCGGACTGAAGATTGTTCAGAAAAGTTTGTCAGGAGTCAGCCGACCAGCACTTGCGAACTGCTATCACCACACGGCAAGAAAGACTGGAGAACATGGCGTCGGCTGTCAGCTTTGTACTCCTGGCGCTCTGACGTCAGGGAGCATGGCTGAATAGCCGACGCCGGACCCAGACTTTGGGATTCTGGCCGTCCGAGGACTGCCTGCTGGCAGGGGAGAACCCTACAGTCATGACTGCAACAGTGAAACACGATGAACATCATAATGTAGTTTTGTTTGTGTATGTTACTATTTTATTCTTGTATTAGTCCTCCAGTTTTCATACGTTCCCAGTAGAATATATTTGGTCCCCTTTTCCCTTTTCATCCTTTTCCTGTGCCACTGAGACCCACCAGGAGGCAGCTTTCTGATCAGTTGTAAATGCCATCTGTCATGTGAAACAAGACCTGTCTTTGGGGATGTAACAGTTACTTCAACTGAGAAGACACAGTTCTGACAGACATGATAGGAGCAGAACCGGTTGTCATTTCTGCTCTTTCCATCATGGTACGGCGTGTGTGTGTGTGTGTGTGTGTGTGTGTGTGTGTGTGTGTGTGCACGCATGCATGCACACGTATGTATATGTGTGAGTGCGTGAATGCGCGCGCACGCATGCGTATGTATATGTGAGTGTGTGCGTGCGCGTGCATGCGTGTGTGTGAGAGTGAGTGTTTAGCTTTTTACCTAATGATTTTTCCTTACATCTCCCATTTTATGGGACCTTGGGCATCATTTTATTTTTCCTGAGTAACATAACACTGAAGTTAATTAATAAATGCATGAATGAGTAAAAGGATGAATGATGGATAGATGCATGAAGTTATGAATAAATTAATTAATCAGACTCTAACACATTTTCGTAGTACACAGTGACTGTGCCTGTATCTCAGTCACCTAAACATAATATGGAGCATCACTTATATACTGCCAAAATATATAGCCACTGTTCAGCTTATCATGTGCCTGTACATTGTAATGGTATTGCTATGATTCTCTTTTTCTTTTTTTAAGAACATTTGTATTAATTTAACATATATATATATATATATATATATATATATATATATATATATATATATACAGAAAGGAAGAAATTCAACTTCACATATTGTTATACAATGTGATAATCTTTTTCTAAATTTCCTTGTAACTCTTTGAAAAATGTGTAATTCAAGGACATCAGAAGTGTAATAATTTTTAATGTCATATAATTTAGCAGTTATGCAAACACATAACATAAAACTTCAGATAGGTTCTTAGCATAATTTGTTTACTGTAGTTTCATTTGTTTGCTCTAAACTTTATTGCATCATACACATAAACTTCATTACAGCTTAACATCGTGCTCTCTGGTGTATCATTGACAGTGAATTTCATTTCCACTGAATTCTGTATGGCAAAGGAATATAAAAAAATACAAATTAGGCAGTCATTGCCACCTTTGCATATATTGCACACTTGGAGGTATGTTGTGACTTTGCAGATGATCCCTACTTATTAATAAAAAAAAAAAAAATAATCTCTGAATCCCTTGTAGGAGGAGCTTTGCACAGCAAGTTTGAGTGCCTCAAAGTGCACAGTTATGTCTAAGTAATTGTATCGCAGTTGACAGATGCTGCAGTAGTCATGTGATTAAAACATTACCTCATAGTTATCTCTCCTACATGAGGGCACACAGCAGCACAGAGGTCTGAACTGCTGCAAGGCTCACGGCATTACAGCTGTATGCTGCTGCCAACAAGTGTTGCTTCCAACAAGTCATGCGATCTACAGCAAGATTTTCTGTTGATCTTTTCTGTCAAGTCCAAAGTAAGGTTACAAGTAGAGGGAAAAATAATCATTTAAGCCATCGTATTTTTCACAGCATGCATTCATTATGGTAGCTTTTACATAAAAGGGAGACCTGCCAGGTGGAAGATATGGTGTAAGAATAATAACCCTGGAAACACATTCATGAATATCACTTATGATAAGATGTGATAGATTCACCAAAGTATTTAGTTTTTCAGAATATTAGAATTAGGTTATATCAGCAAGGACAGTTATGTTTGCTGCGAAAGCATGGCATTGTCAACCAAGGCTGGAGAGAGTGATTGAGTGAGTGAGTGTGTGTGTGTGTGTGTGTGTGTGTGTGTGTGTGTGTGTGTGTGTGTGAGGAGAGATTTCTGTTATCACTGTTTACATTTTTATAAAAGGAACTACTGCATATGTTTGCCTTCTACAGTAGTATTTTACTGTTTTCAGTTTGTGTAAAGTATGCATTTGTTTTATTCTAAGTGATATGAGTTTGATATTAAAATGATATACATTGTCATAGTAGAAGCACATCTTTTGCAACAGGTTTCATTCATCCTGGGGCTGTGCCTCAAGTGTAACAGAATCATGTACATTTGTAATTGCTAACATATATGCAGCAGAAGTAGCGCCAATGGATAACAGTTTGGCATTAGTTGTGTAAAACTTCCAAGACTCTCCTGTAAATGTGTGTCCACAAAGGGTATTGCTTTGACCTGTCATCCACAGCAGTTTATTTCAACTTGATGTCCTAACATTCAGATGTCACTTTATGGTATTTTATCAGGGGATAGACGAGTGTTAGAAATAAAGAGAGGTGATTGGACAGTGTGACTTGTAGACTATGCTGTCTTTGCTGGACCTCTCCCAGTAACCGCAAGTACAGAAAAGAGGTATTTCCAGATAGCTGTTTTATACCAAATGAAAATAAATAAATACATAAATAAATAAATAATGGGATTAGTGACAAATACACTAGTTTATGTTGTTCTGTGTTTGTCTCAGGTAAACACCAGGACAGTAACTGTCAGGATTAAGAGTTTAGTTATTTGATTTTTGGTTATTTGCTTGATTGTTTATTTTGATATCAAAGTTAGTCCTATTGGGCAGCCCCTTTTTAAGATGGTATCCAATGGGAAAAAATGCCAGATAGACAGCAAAATCCATATGATACAGACTATACCTTATAGAAACATACTCTAAAATGTGTATCAGAGATAAATAAATAGTAATACACATCAAAATGATTGCAAGCAATACAACAGTCTTGCTCTGTGTCTGTCTGTCTGTATATATATGTGGGTGCGTGTGTATGGCAAATAAATATTCATTTACAAGCATAGTATGCAGCTAGTGTAGTTACAAAATGAACACTGGACAGAGCTATGCAAATGAGGGATAATGAGGAATAATCAGATGTCAGTTGTATGTTGACTGTGATTGACATTGCTCTAAATTAAGCTGCTAAGCCATATAATACTGGTGAGTGTCCATATACTGTATTACAAAATACAGATGTAGATGATGGTATTAGTCAGATTAAACTGGCATTAAAGGGATGGACTCTATTGTTCTGTGGTTATTAACTTAATTTGACTAATAAGGGTGGCCACGGTGGTGCAGCAGTTAGCGGTGCCACCTCACAGCAAGAGGTTCTCTGGTTCGATCCTCGGCTGGGGTGCCTTCTGTACGGAGTCTGCATGTCCTCCCTGTGGTCGTGTGGATTTCCTCTGGGTGCTCTGGTTTCCTCCCACATCCCAAAGATGGATTGGACACTCTAAATTGGCCCTAGGTGTGAGTGCGTGCATGTGTGTGCCTTCTGTGGAAGGTTGGGCACTGGGCTGGCAACTCAACACCATAAAAGCTCCACTGCCAATTATGAGCAGACAGGTGATCCGCTGTGGCGACCCCTAACCAGGAAAAGTCGAAAGAAGAAGAAGAAGGTAAGCAGTGCTTTTGCTAATGAGGGGAGGGATGTGCACTTGCTGCAGTCTGTGGGCACTGATTCTAAGGCAGATACTAAAATCAATAGACTTTTTTAAGCTCTGAGTTTCTAGCCTAGTGGTACTATATTCTTGCTTTGGTAGCCTTATTTAAGCCTGACAGTAAATTCATATAGTATGATTGGGCACACAACATCGGTAGACATTTTAATTATGACAAATCATCATCATCATCAGCTACATGGGGTCGGGGTATTGTGTTAACTGTCACCAACTCTCTCGATTTAGTGCCACACTCCTCCCTTCTTCAACGCTCATGCCTGACTGTCATAGATCTTCTTTCACACAATCCATCCACCTCTTTACCAGAAGCCCTTGCTTCCTCTTACCTTCTTCCAGTCTGTTCCAAATCTTCCTCACCAGATTGTCTTCTGCTTTTCTGCACATGTGCCCAAACCACCCTCATCTGTTCTCTTTGATCTTTTCTGCAATTGGAGCTACCTTGGCTTTTGCACTTATGTCCTCATTTCTTCACTTATCCCACAGTGTTCATCCTACCATCCTCCTCAGGCACTTCATTTCCATCACCTCTAGCTTCTTCAACTGTTCTGCCTTTACTGCCCAGGTTTCTGTACTGTACAGTAGTACTGGTCACACCACTGTCTTGTACATCTTACTTTTCAGCTTCTTTGGCATTCTTCTGTCTTAGACTACACCAGACACTCTATGCCAGTTGGCTGCAGCCCCTCTGATTCTAGTTTTGACCTCTTCATTCAGACTTCCCTTCTCTTCAACCACCCCTCCCAGGTACGTGAAGCTGTTTACCTGTTCCACTATCTTCCCTTCTGTCTCTATTCTCAGCTTCTTCTGATTTCCCCAATTTGCTGCTATTACCACTGTCTTATCTGTGCTTAGATTCATCCCATGTACCTTCAGTTTGCATTCCCATTCTCTTATCCTTTGCTGAAGTTCTAGCTCAGACTCTGCCTGTAATGCCACATTATCTGCATACAGCAACTTTGATGATCTGCCTCTTGTGACCTGTTTGCTAATGTAGTCCATCACCAGTATGAAAAGCAGTGGGGTCAGAGCTGATCCCTAGTATACACCCACTTCCACTGGGAACCCCTCTGTCAGGCAGAACACTGTTCGTACTTGAGTCACTGGGTCCTTGTACATAGCCCGCACTAATTCTACCAATGTTTCTGGGACTTCAGACCACTGCAGTACTGCCCAGATCAGCTTTCTTGGGACCTTGTCATATGCTTTCTCCAAGTCTAGGAATGCCCAGTTGGACTCTCTCCACATCTCTAGCTTCTTCTCAAGTATCTGTCTCACTGTAAACATCGAACTGCTCATCTCCCATCTTACATTCTGCTACTCTCGTATCCATTTATCAGTCACCCTCTCCAGAACTTTCATGCAATGTGACAGGAGTTTGATGCCTCTGTCCTACCCACAGTTGTGGATGTCCCCTTTGTTCTTGTACACTGGCACAAGTATGCTTAGTCACCAGTCATCTGGGATACTCCTTTCTCTCCACACTGCTATTAGTACCCTCTGCAGCCATTTTTCCCCTATCTCACCCAGCAGCTTTATCATATCTGATGTGACCTCATCTGAGCCTGCTGCTTTCCCTGACTTCATCTTCCTTAGTGCTGTTCTTACTTCTTCTAGGGTGGGCTCCTCTTCTTCTCTCATTGTAGGCTGTTTCTGGGGCAGTACAGCTTCTGTGGGGTTTTCTTCATTCAGAAGCTGCTGGAAATACTCCTTCCATCTGCTTTTGATGTCCACTGGACTGTTGAGCAGGTTTTTGCTGGCATCCCTTATGAAAGGTGTCTGACTATCTTCTTTATCTTTCTATTTTTGCCTTGCAGCCTGATATAGTTTCTTTGTGCCACTTACTGAGTCACTTTCCAAAAGTTGGTAAGATGCCTCCAATACCCTATTCTTTGCTATTGCAAATTGTTTCTTAGCTTCTTTGTTAGCCAATCAGTAGCCCTTCCTAGCCGGGTTAGTTTTTACTATCTCCCACTTCTTCCTGCACTCCTTCTTTCTTTTGATTACTTCCTGGACTTCCGCATTCCACCACCAGCTTTCCTTACGTACCTTATTTCCATATCTGGCTCAGCCACATATATTTTCTGTAGTCCTAACACATGCTGTTTTTAGGTGCTGCCATTCTTGTTCAATGCCACCTATTTCCTCTTCTTCTTGGGGTCCTAGAGCCCTGAGTAATTTCTTGAACTGCTGTACTTTCTCTCCAGTTAACTTCCAGATCTTCAGCCTGGTCTCTGTTGACCTTAAAGCCTTCTCTGACCATTGCTTGCAGCTGAAACTGATTGTGGCAACTTGTGGTTTATGATGTGGGCTGACTGTTTCACTGGGGATGACTTTGCAATCATGGATTCTACCCCAGTACCTTTTCCTTACTAGGAGGAAGTCTATCCGAGTTGCATGTTGGCTACTCTTGTATGTGATCTTGTGACTGTCTCTCTTTCTGAATAGTGTGTTGGCTAGTATCAAGTTATTTGCCAGACAGAAGTCTAGAATGGCTTCTCCTTCTTTATTTCTGTTTTTCCACCCATGTAGACCCAGGCAGTCCACATATCCTGAGCTGTCTGTCCCAATATGTGCATTCAAGTCACCCATTATCAACACCAATTCATGGTGGTCTACTTTATCCAGGTAGGTGCTGCGACTGCTGTTTGAATGCACACTTTTCCTCACTATCACAACCCTGCTGTGGGGCACAGGCTGAGATTATGAATGCTGCCCTATCATTACACAGGAGTCTAATTGCCATGAGTCTCATTAATTCTGATGGTATCCCTCACTACCTATTGAAGCCTCTCTCTCAAAGCAATTCCTACACCATTTCTAGCCTGTTCCCCCTCCTGAGTAGTAGAGTCTGGGTCCCAAGCAAACTGGCTTTGCTGCACTGCCCTTCCATCTCATCTCTTGGATACATAGGATGTCCAGCCTTCTCTGTATCATCATGTCATCAACTTCCTGTCAGTGAACCTACATTAAGCATAGCAATTCTCAGCTCTTGTTTGGTAGGTTGTTTAGTTTTACGGCCAGCTTTCGCTCAACAGAACTATCCCAGGTAACCCTAGCTGGGCAACTAGACACTGGCCAGCCAGTAGCTTATTGACCCAAGTCTGCTGGGCTTTATGGTGAGCACACACTGGCTAATAGGGGCACATATACCCCTCTCACCATTAGCAAGAGTCCCTGCCATAGGGCAGAGTAAACCAGGTCCTCAACCCACTTATCACCAGTAACTACCCATGACCATTTTGGCAACATTAGTCAACATGACCGAATCACCTAGAGCCATATTATCACCTTCAAGTGGCTAGCCCTGCCACGGCATGCAGTCTGTGATCCATGTTCTCCTATCTTGAGGATACTTTGCACTACAATAGATGCCCATAGTGGTGGTCTGTACAATCCTTTCTCCTATAGGGCACCATGTAGAGTCTGTCCTGCTGCTGCCCACAGCTCCATTCATCGGTGAGTTTGAGATGGAAACAGTTAGCATGTTTTTCAGACGTGGGAGAAACCCCACAGAGGCACAGGGAGAACATGCAAACTCCAAACAGACATTGGTCGGAGGTCAGGATTGAACCTTGTACCTTGTGCATGGGAGGTGAAGACCTTAACCATTATGCCAACTGGACTCCTGCCATTTAATTTTGACAAATGTAATATAGTATATTTTGTAGAGGCTGCAGTTCATTTTCTTGTGCATCTACTAGAACATCCACTACAGGTGGTAATCCAGTAGAAAGGCCTGGAAATAACCATGGCCACTTATCTTTCCTTTGACTCACATGCTCAAGAATTATAAAGCAATATATTAAATGAGATACATGTTAAAAAATCTTAGCACAAGAAAAGAGATGTGTCTTATACTTTTATTCCCTGGGGAAAAAATTGTTTTTGTGGCCATTCGACATTTAGGTATTTCAATATACATGTGTTGACATATGGGCGTTCGATGAACAGCCCTGTTGACATGGTAATATAGACCCTCTTACTATATCATTTTAATTTATCATTGTATTTTAATTCCTGTTGTGTTTTGCTTTTAGCTCCTTAATTGATGTTGCCTCCAGTTAGCCTTAATTCAGATGTTCTTCTGTATTAACTGTGTCTAGTCTGTGTGCATGTGTGTTATCATATATTGTGGCTACAACTTAATGTTATGATTGTGCCATAGTAATGAATACTGACTTGTATAATTTCATTAAATGTTAAGAACTGTCCAGCATAGATGTGTTATAATCATATATTTATATTTATTCTGATAAATACTGTTCTGATGTACTGTATATTACATTTTTTAATCTATATTGATATGCCCGGAAGTTTTCTTCCTAGGCCTTCAGTGTAAATGGACAACGCTCAGCAGGAAAATGCCAATTTACAAATACAAATAAATGAATAATGACCAATGTGAGGAGGTGCCTCAGATCTTCACTAGATGTGAGTTGCTGATTTATTTGTAAAGGAATGCCATAGTTTCATCACATTCCTTCTACAAGATAAAGTCACGTTGTCGGTATTCATAATATAATCATTATAGGTAGGGACATACACAAGGTGTGCTTACAGTAAACAAATGTCAGATAAAGCTCAAGGGCAAAATAAAAAAAGAATGACTGATAAAGAGGTTTCACACTTCAGAAAAGTGCTAAAAACAGTTGTAGGAATGCATCTGTAGAAACAGAGACTAGAAATGTAAATCAAGCACAATATCTAAACTATTTGTGTTGAATTGTATGTTTCATGCATTATCAAATAGAAATTAAAGTCTCAAGAAAAGTAAGAATGAAGGAGAGAAGGAGAGAAGCATGACTGGAGTGTTACCTGTGCAGTTTTTCAAATATTTGCTAAGTGATGGCATGAACAGATTCACTGTAATTTTGGACATAAATGGTTTCAGATTTAAAAGGCTACAGAACATTGATAAGATAATTAGCAGGAGATTGCCTGAGCTCATGTTTTCAAATGTTTTAATACAGACACATTTTGTAGTGCATTTCTCATGCTACATACTTTCCTTAAGAACAGATAAAAAATTACTAAAAATATTGAAGGTAAACGACTTGCTGACAGTAGCAAGGGTTCTATACACCCTGTATGAAATGGTTTATTTATTTATTGGTCAAACATTTCTTGATATTTTAATTATCAGCATTATGACTTAGTAGTGCGAATTTGGTCTCATAGGAGAAGAGTCCAGGATTCACTGCTAATCTTTGGTCAGTATTTTGATTTTATATATTTTTTCTGTGTTTTTCTGATTTTCTGCAACCTTCTAAAGAGAATTAACGAGTAAATTAAATGAAGCATCTTGGGAGAAGCTAAGGTTTTCTTTCTCAGTGGGACATCTTCAAAGTAAAGGCTAGTAATATTTCATTACATAATTTCATTAAGCACTGAATGTTCTGTTTTTTTAGCATTTTAAATCACAGACCACAGTAGCAAAAATAGAAGAGCCAGTTTGTTTGAAAACGGAATAAATATTTACAACATTCAATGAAGAACAGAAGAGACAGAAGTGTCTAGAAAATAATTTAGAGTCTGTTCTGCTAGTCGAGTATAAAATAATACAAATCCAACTTTCCAGTGCAGGCATACATACTATAAATAGGAATCAAACTGGGCCACATATGAGCGGGACATGGAAAGGACATGTTTTTGCTTGTTTTCATATCTGAGCAGATATTTTCTTTCTGGTTGCATAACCAAATATTATTATGGACTTAGCTACTTAGTTTTTATGAATGTTGAATTTGTTACTGATATTCAGTCTGATACTATTACTAAGCAGAAATTGCCTTTCATGGAGACAACTAAGGAATCATTTGTGTCTGAATGATTTGCTCATCAGAACAATATTTAAGTGGAGACTTAATGAAATCAAACTAGGATCAAAGACTTGAACTCACTAGCTGCTCTTGGCTTTACCTTGTTTATATACTGTTAAAAACCAACCCTTTCACTGTTGTTTTGCTCTTGTTTCCCACTGTTGTAGTTTTCTTTCTTTTTAATTGTAAAAATGTGTTTTAGTTGCAGTACTGGCTATTATTAAGCACAACAAAACACGGATCCATCCCTCCATTGATCCACAACCATTTTTCCCATTTTTGTACATTGGTTGGGGTGTCACTTCAACAGTGATAATCATCGAGAGCTAAGGTTCACACCATATATTGAGAATCAATATATTATTAGATATGTGTAAGAATTTTTGCCCTTTGAGTGCTCTGCTTGTGGTTTAAACATCTTTAGTCAAATTTTTAGACTAATTTCAAAGTCCATTTTCCATTGGGATTGGAACATATAATTCATTACTCCCTTAAAATGTGAGTTTGAATTGCTTTCTTGTAACTTATACTGGGTTTCAAATATCTGTCATAATATCTTTCAGGACTACTTTCTACTTAAGGACTTAGATCCTTATTGTTATAGTTTCAATACATGTAAGAGTATTTGTGTGAGTATATACATGTTTATCTCAAAGGTAAATCCCAGTTAAAGGATGCGATAAAAGAATGCATTTAGCACACTGTGTAGATGATTTTTATCTACATTAGTTTTGCTGTCTGTGCAACATGAAAAGTTTATCGACATATCTGGCTTATCATTAAACGTTTAACTGTATACTGGGTTGGCATAATGGTCAAGGTGTAACCTGGCAGACAAAAAGTACAGGGTTTAATTCTCACCAAAGGAAACTGGCTAGTCTTAAATTGGTCCACATAGGCAGCTAGCCTACTTACCTATGAACCTATTTGCATGTCAGCAGTCTCACTACAAATACACTAAACCTGACATATTTAGCTTGTCACTTAAACTAAACCAAAGTTCACAGACTATGTACACAAAACATAAACAAACACACACTCACACACACACACACACACACACACACACACACACACACACACACACACACACACACACACACACACACACACACACACACACACAGTAAACTCAAAGATACTCTAGCCCATGTAAAACATCCCCCAGCTATAAACCTTCACTTAGTTTAAAAGAATAAAGCAAATAAAAACAAGCAAACAAACAAAAATAAATAAAGTAACACATGGATTGTAACTCCCATTACCTTCAATGAAAAATATTCACAAAAACAAAGAAGTAGAATAAAGCAGTTCTCTCACCCAAAATGCCATATTTTAGGTAAACTCAACTTATGTCATCAAACATTTATATGCACTTTGTGTATGTTATCAGTAAGAGGTTGGTATAATGGTTACGGTATTTACCTTACAGACACAAAATGTAAGGTTTGATTGTAACAGGAGGTAATTGGCTAGGCTTAAATTTGCCCAAACGAGCAGTTAGTCTATTAATAATCTATGAACCTATGTAAACTCTAGGGCATAAATACAGCAAAGACACCTGGGGAAAAGTAACCATTAAGTGTTCAGTTATTTGCAAAAAAGCAACTATGTCTTACAGGTGCAGGGTTTGATTTTGAACTCTGATTATTGACTAGGGTTATACTGATCTACAGACTGATAGCCCAATATTTCTCTATGAACATAAAGCTACATAAAATTGCCAGCTAGCACAAGCAGTTAAATAATAAATAAACAAATAAATTATGCAAAATAACTGTGACAGCAATGATGCTCCCTTAAAAAATAAACTTCAAGTCTAACAAGAGAACACAAGTTTTCCATAAATACTGAATGCATTACATGAGTCTAAATCATGTTAAGAAATATAAATTAAATGTACCAAAAAAATAACTAAATCAAATATATTGCATACAGGTCTACTCTCAACCATCTATTTTTTTTCATAATGTGCTCATAAAATTTGTGGTTTTCTGGCAGATAATTGAAGATTGAAGTCACTAAATAATAACAGACATTTGAGTTTTAAATCTCAGACCCTTCACAAAATGCCTGCCTATGCAAATATCGTTATTCTATCAGCTTTCTAAATTTTGGGAACAATATTTCAAAATGTGTCCCTATTTCTGGGCCTTTGTCTCCCCATTATTTTTGGCTTTGTCCAGAACTTTTGTGGTATGCTACTAGACCAAAGAGGAAACCTAAAAGAAAGCCAGTCTCACAACAGGAAATAAATGAATCACCCTAACAGTGTAATTAGAAAAAAAATCTAAAATTCTGGAGCTAGCCCCATACAAAAAAGAACTGTACACCCAAATTACACAGGAATCTGCAGGCTTGCAAAGGGAAAAGAGACACACAAAACAGTAACACAATAGCATTTCAAACTACATTAAACAATCTAAACATCATCATCATCATCAGTCCCCTTTTTGACATTTTCTACATGAGCTCAGTGTGTTGTGTCAACTGTCACCATCTTTTTCGACTCAGTGCCACTCTCCTACCTTCTTTTTTGGTCATGCTTGAATGTCACAGGTCTTCTGTCATGCAGTACATCCATCCCTTATCTAGATGACCTTGTTTCCTCTTGCTTTCTTCCTGTCTCTCCCAAATCTTCTATACCAGATTATTCTCTGCTTTCCTGCACATGTTCCCAAAGCACCATAATCTATTCTGTTTGACCTTCTCTGCAATTGGAACTACTTTGACTTCTGCTCTGATGTCCTCATTTCTTTTTCTATCCCACAGTGTGCATCCTACCACCCATCTCAGGCACTTCATCATTTTTACCTCTAGCTTCCTCAACTGCTCTCTCTTCATGGACCAGGTCTATGTACCACACAAATACTGGTCACACTGCTGTTTTGTACACCTTAATTTTCAGCTGTTTTGACACTTTTCTGACACCCACTACCCCTGATACTTTGTGCCAGTTGGCTGCAGACACTGAGACTCTATCTTTGACCCCCTCCTTCAGACTTCTATTCTTCTCCTGCACTCGCCCCAGATACTCAGATATATTCACCTGTTCCACTATTTTCCCTTCTATTATAATTTTCACCTTCTTCTGATTTTCCCCATTTGCTGCCTTGATGGTTGTATTATCCATACTAAATTTCATCCCATGTGCCTTCAGTTGTGTATTCCATTCCTCTATCATTTGTGTTCAGAGTCTGCTTGAAACACACATCATATGCATGCAACAGCTTTGTTAGTCTGCCCCCTTTGGCCTGTTTGCTAGTGTAGACCATCACCAGTAGGAGCAGCAGTTGGCTCAGAGCTGAACTTGATGCACACTCACACTGGCTGGGAATCCCTCTCTGAGCTGAACACTGTTCAAACGTATGTCATTGGTTCTTTGTACTCATTTTGTCAGTGTTTCTGGGACTTCAAACCATTTCAGGACTGCCCAAATCAGCTTTCTTTGAAGCTTTTAATATGTTTTTACAAGTCTGTGAATGCCCAGTCAGACTGCTTCCTTATATCTAACTTCTTCTCAAGTACCCATCTCACTGTAAACATTGGGTCAGTTGTGCTGCATTCTGATCTGAATCAGAACTGTTCATAAGTTTATAAGTAAGTACAAGGCTAGCTGCCCTTGCTGGCTATTTTAAGGCTAGCCAGTTCCCCTTTTGGTGCTTTAATTAATCTATCCCATTTGGTGTTATATTGGCCTTATTCATCCCATGATTAATAATTATATATTACCCCTAGTGAGAATAACTGGGATCACACCATAGATAATTTGAGGGGACCCATGCATGGGATAAAGCATTTAGGAGCTGTCGCTGTCCATTAGTAGTACGGGAGCAGTCCTGGGGTACATTTTCTGTTTCCCATCCATAGATCCAGTTATGCTTGAACATGGACAGTGATGAGCTTTGTTTTACATGGATGGAGCGTCTGTTCCAGAGCAACAGTATCCTCTGCAAGCTATACCTGTCCCTCCAAACCATTCTGTTGATGTTGCAGAAGAGGTTGAGATCCCAAGACTGAGTATTTCTGATGGCATTTGACTTGCTGATGTGCAGTAAATCCATTAGAATTGGGTTAGTGGATGCTTTGCATTGCAGACACAGGTCACCTGGATACTAAGTGTAATGACTCATCTCCCATTATACTTCCTATGACTCTGCATATTCATTTATCAGTCACCCTCTTTGTAAATTCATGTTGTGTCAGAAGTTTGACACCTTTATACTGCACAGATTTGTGAATGTTTCCTTTGTTCATGTACACTGGTACTAGAATGTTTATTTTCCAGTCATCTGGGATATACCTTTCTCTCCCTACTGCTGTGAGTACCTTCTGGAGCCATTTCTCCCCTAACTCACCCAATAACTTGATCATATTTATCATGATCTCATCTAAGCCTGCTGCTTTCCCTAACTTCATTTTCCTTACTGCAGTTCATACTCCTTCTAAGATGGGTTCTTCTTCCTCTTAAATCATAGGCTGTGTCTGGGATTTCCTTCATTCAGAAACTACTGGAAGTACTCTTTACACTTGCCTTTCATGTCCTGAGGACTGCTGAGCAGGTTGTTGAAGGCATCCCTTATGAAAGGTGTCTGATTACTTTCTTCTTTGTCTTTTTGTCTTTGCCTTGCAACCTGATAGATGTTCTTTGTGCTATCTGCTGAGTCACTTTACAGATGCTGGTAGAGTGCCTCTGATGCCTTGTTTTTTTTTTTTTTTTTTTTGCTATTGTGACTGCTGTCCTTGCCTCATCTTTATCCAACCAGTATTTCTTTTTAGCCAGGTCCATTTTTTCTATATTTCACTTTTTCTGCACTTCTCCTTTCTTTTGATAACTTCCTGGACTTCTGCATTCCACCATCAGCTTTCCTTATGTACCTTATTTCTATACCTTGCTCTGCCACATATCTGTTCTATATTTCTCACGGGTTTATATCACAACATCAAAGATGACAATCTCAAATGACAAAACATCGAACAGACTTCATTGAATAGTACAACATCGAAATGAGGTAAAAATGAACATGTGGAGTGTAGCTAAAAAAAAACAAATTGCTCCATACAGGGGGGCAAGACCCCCTGCACTCCCCACCCCCATCACTTAAATATACCACTTTGGAGATCGCAGTTCAGTGTACTACCATATGGCAATGGAAGATTTCTGTTTCCTACACTGTAGCGCGATCTTGGAGTTGGTATATTTAAGTAGCGAGGGTGTGGGGGGTGCTGGGGGGCTTGCCCCCCTGCCTACACCCTACATGTTGCATGTCACCATTGGCAACTGCCTTTGACACTGTTTCAACGTTATTCTGCTTCGATGAAGTCTGTTTGATGTTTTGATGTTCGAGATTGTCATCATTCGATGATGTGATATAAACCCAGTTCTCACACATGTTCTTTTGAGATGCTGCCATACTTCTTCAGCTCCACCTATTCTTCTTTCTGAGGTGCTAGAGACCTGTACATTTTCTTAAACTCTTGTGCTTTTGCTCCAGGCAACTTTCAGGTCTTTAGCCTAATCTCTTTTGACTTTAGAACTTTCTCTGGCTACTGCTTACAGCTTATTGTGGCAACCAGTGGTTTATGCTGTGGGCTGACTGTTTCACTGGGGATGAATCTGCAATCTGTGTCTGTACCACACTGGCAAGTCTATCTCAACTGCATGTTGGCCACTCTTATATATGATCTTGTGACTGTCTCTCTTGCTGAACCATGTGTTTGCCACCATCAGGCTATTTGCCAGGCAGACGTCTAAGATGGCTTCCCCATCTTTGTTCCTGTGGCCCTACCTGTGTGGACCCAGACAGTCCTCATATCCTGTTCTCTTTTCCCCTATGAAAGCATTCAGGCCCCCACATTATTAACATGAGTTCATTATCAAAACATGCAAATGATATGAAATTCCTACTCATCCCATGTCCTCAAACTTACCATACACTGAATGGTATAACTGAAAACAGAAAAATAGCAATAATTACAAATCTTATATTAGAAAAGCACACTAACTTTTTCAGCCACCATCTTATAAACACAAATTGCAAAGCCTTTACAGACTTTTTCATATTCACAACTGACCTCTCTCCTGACCTCTGCATCACAAAATAATCTCCAGCCTTCAAGGATCAGTTTCATAAACTGTTATAAAAATAAGATGAGTTGTTGCATGTAAGTATTAGAAATAGTGTTACCAGCTACTTAATATCACACGTCACATGTAAATGAGAAGTCTGGATAGTGTAAATGTATAAATTTAATGTAAAGGATGGCTCGAGTAATAAATAGCTATTACTTTTTTTTTTAATTTGCCACGTGCTAAAAAAATTGCAACATGCTGTTGAAAATATCTGGAGAGGCCATTGTGATAGAAGAATCAGAATAGAACAAACATGATTATAGACTTAGATGAGTGAAAAAAAATTAAATGATGCATTATGAAATGCAGTCCTAAAAGACAATTCATAGTATGTAGATGGACAACACAAAACCAAAGGAAACCAGGAAAAATATTTAGTACAATAACACAGCCTCTGCATCAAGGACTAAGGTAAGGATTGATGTAATAACTCCTTAAGTAAGCTGACAGGCATTCTTGTGTTTTAATTGACCTAACTTGGTTTTATCATATTTTAATATAAAATCATAAGTACTGTAATTTTATAATTACAAAAATACTTCTCCAACCTCTATTTAGGTCAGAGTTTATAATTTTATGAGTACAGTAAATGAAAAGATGACATATTTTTCCTAAACTAATAAAAAATGGCCTTGTCTAAACTTGAAGGTGAGTCAACATGCTTCTAATTTGCAAATTACCTCCACTCTTTCTTCCATGTTATAAAGTAGCTAACCAATTCGTACCCTATTGTGATATTGTAAAAGCAGTAACATTGGTTGTTTATACCACACCAGAGTCAGTGCTTACTGGTTACATTTTGTTAGTTGTGCAATACCAATCATCAAGAGGACATTATAATAACTGTTACAGTTGTTTTCTCTTTCTGGTAGCATTTTTATTGAAATATATATATATATATATACATATATATATATATATATATATATATATATATATACATGCATACACACACACACACACACACACACACACACACACACACACACACACACACACACACACATATATATATATCTATCATATCATTCAGAAGTAATGAAAATTGCTGCCTAAAATGACAAGTAGTTTGATCCACATACACACTGCAAGGTAAACAATGAACTCAGTAGAACAAGTAATGAATTATTTGATATATATTTCCTTCTATTTTTCAATAAAAAGCACTTAAGAACATATTGGTAATCTGTTGAATGACCACAAGGGGGCGCAACCAAAAACATTACCTGTATCAGTAAACTAAGGTTTTAAATGGATATGTACAATGTGATGGCAGTTCTCAAAGGCTTATGTGTAGTTTAACATTTAGGTACAACAATTACTGTAAAAAAATATCAAAAGTTAAAACTGGCCAAAATTGGTTGCAACATTTTTTTAAAATGTATATGTTTTTCCCAAATGTGTTTAAAAAACAGACTGAAGACTTTTCATTCTCCATCCATCAATCCTTAAAGGAGAACCACACTCACAGACTCAAAAAACATGTTTATTTCATCATGTTTTGGTGTTTGCTGCATTTTAACATCACTCTGCGACTACTTACAGGTTTTTAAATATTTTTATACATAATTTCTGAATCTGCCCACATGGGGTCTGGCATCTTGAAGTAATTCTGATTGTTTAGTCTGCCTCTAGTTATCCCAAAATGCGGTGCTCATCTGTAAAAAGTTACATCACACAGGCCTCTTTCTTTCTAAAGCTCCTGTCACTGCATTGATTTTACATGCATACACTGCTGTCTTTCAGTCAGTTTTAAGTAACAAATTCATTATGTTCAATGACTACTTAAAACAAAAATAGAGCAAATGCCACGTCTTTCAAAATGCTTTTTACTGCTGCTTCTTTTTAGAATGGCTAAACTACATTTTTTGTGAAGCCTGAATTGTACTACTTTGACTCATTTCCATCCCCCTTCATACCTAACTTCCCTAGCTGTCAAAGTGCTAAGGGTGATTTGAGCTGTTACAGGATGTGATTGACAGCTTACAGCAGGAGACTTGACTCATGTACTGTTTCCTTGTTCTAGCCTTTACTTTCTGCATGGGTAGGGGAAGGACCAGGGAGCTGTGACATTACAGCATGGGTGGGTTTTTAGGACAGTCATGGTGATGTCACTTTAGGGAGGCAACTGGCCAGAAAACTACCTATATTCAGTGGCCTTGATGACATCAGTGAATTGGAGACTGCAGCAAGGACGGGATAACAGTTTTTTGAAAGTAAAACCACCACAGTACAGTCAGGTACTGTTTTAGTGGAGAGAAACAGTCAATTTAAAATATTTTAAATGCTGTGTTGTTGTTTATTCATAGTAGGGACAATTAATAGGGAGAAAACGGGCGGAGAAGTTGAGCATTTTATAACAGAATCCTATTTTGTCCTTTAAAACTAAATACATTTTATCTTGCAGTCTATTCAGCTCATTTTCTGGCAGTTACAATATCAGTCTGGGGATAACTCCTCCTCAAAAATCTCTCATTTAAATAATCACTATGCTTAAGTATATCCTGTTTACTACAGATCCTATATAACCTCAAAATTGTTAATAAGGAATATTTTCAGTGTAACATATTTTGAATGACAGCTTTTAACATGTAAAAAAGTATTTGGGGAAAGAGGCTTCTGGTAGAAAATGGTGCATACTATATAATCAGTAAACTTTATTACATTGATATCCCCAAAAATCTATAGTGAATTAATTAAATTTCCCTGTGAGTTTAATTCCAAATCTACTGTTGTTCAAATAACAAACTGTTGCAATTTCTCTACATTCTCTTTCCACACAGCCCAGCAATGATCAGGAAATCGATGCCATATCAGAATGTTGTTCAAAAACTTGTTATTGGACTCATTATAAATAATAAATTGTTCAAAAGAACCCATAAACAGATTGGCATATGTGGTGACAAATGTAGCAGTTAGTGCTGTCCTCTAACTTGCAAATAAAAGTCATTTCCAAAGTAAATAACTGTTTCCGCTAAAGCTAGCTTTAAGGTCTGCAAGAGAAATTCCATACTTTTTTTATTCACTCAAACCCCACCCACTTCATTCTTTTCTGGTTTTCTATTCCAGTGCTCCATACAACACTGGGTCTACCAGCCCCTCCCTTCATCCCCTGGTCTAATACCAGCTTTTCCTGGGTTATGACCAGCCTGGAACTTAGGGGAAGGATTTTTTTGTTATGACCTCCCCTCATGTCCCTCCCCTTCCCCAAAAGCCATCCCAGGACAGTACAAAGGCTACTCCCCTCTTCCTTGATGACACCACCTCTCAAGGAGACCAAAGAAGAATATTTATCCCCTGGGATAGTCATGCTCATCCCTCCCTGCCAACGCCTCAGATACCTAAGCTGCTAATCAATCCTGGGTCACCTGGGCAGTAGTTAGGGCTTTATCCGTTTGTACCAAGAAGGTGGCCCAAAATTCCACAAATCGTTCAGGATATAACTTAATTTTTACTAACCAGAAATGGTCTAGTTCATATCCTTCTCTGTGTGGAAATGTCCAGAGACTTTACGTACCTAATGTGCGTAAACAATCATCATTAATGTGTGATGTTATCAATCTTAGCAAAAGTTTTAGATGGAATTCTAAATATTCAGAAAGTGGTTCGGTCAATGTACCATGACCTGCAACTATCAGCCAACAAGGGGTTAGGGACAAAGCTTTATACATTTTTGGAAGCAAGTACAGTTTTTGACTAACAGGTTCAGATACAGTCAATTCATTTTTCAAAGAAAGAGAAATGATTTTGTCTTGAACAGTCCAGCTTAAAAAACTCTTCAACTGATTCACATGATAAATGTAAGTCTTAAATGGTGTACAAAAGATAATCAAAATCATTAATGTCAGAAAGAACACGTTTTAAATGGCTGCTTCCATTTTTTGACAATGAGCTACATGCCAGAAACCTGAATGAAGGGTAAAACAAAAGTCATAAATCTCTTTAAAATGAGAAATCAGTTTAACTGATATTAACAGTAGCAGTTAGCAGCCATGGAAGTATACCTGAAAGAGATAAATAAATAGAGGGCTTGGAAAAACAGATTGCTAAATAAGGCAACAGACTGTGTATAATCAATGCCAAAATATAAAATGTGTGTAACACAGATAGGCAAAATGAAATCCTTAGTGATTGTTCCAGTCAACAGAAAAGTTAGCAAGAGACTATGTGAAACATGACAGTTCTTACCTGTTTAATTGTTTTTACAGACCTGCTGGAAAACAAATACATCATCTTTTATATCATATCATTTTATATGCTTCTTCTCATCCCTGCTAGATTCTTATATATCTTTGAAGCAGCATCACTTTCCTCAATGCACTCTCCAAAAGACATTGAACAGTAAGGTCTGTCTTGGAGTCTTTTCTTGTGAAAATGCTATATTCCTGAAAAGAGTTAAATATGCTTAAATGGTATTGCCAGGTTTATAATCACAACAAAAATAGGCTGGTAGTGATAAACTTGACGCAAAACATAATTAACTAAAGCAACAAACTCATGTCAAAGCATCACTTTCCTCAATGCACTCTCCAAAAGACATTGAACAGTAAGGTCTGTCTTGGAGTCTTTTCTTGTGAAAATGCTATATTCCTGAAAAGAGTTAAATATGCTTAAATGGTATTGCCAGGTTTATAATCACAACAAAAATAGGCTGGTAGTGATAAACTTGACGCAAAACATAATTAACTAAAGCAACAAACTCATGTCAAGAATGTAGAAAATAAAATTTAATTAGAACCAACAACAAAGCTTTGAGGTGTAACCCTTCTTCAGTACAATTCAACAGTAGAATAAAACTCTCAAATAAATAGCAGTAAGAGCCACAACCCACAATTAAGTGACTACATAATTTAAAAGCTTTCTTAAAGACATCTCAGCATTTCAGTATAAGCAGCAGATATAGAAATTATCACTTAAGTTGCAACTGTTTTTTCAGAAAAACAGGTTTTATACTGATCTTATCATTAATACCTGGATGGTTGTCGGCATGTAACCTTAGTATCCATCATATTCTTTCATATCAAACATGTTAATCATGTTGCCCCTCTATTACTCTTATATATTATGTCAACAAGCCTAAACTTAAAGTCATGGCTCATATCATTTTCTGGTACATGTCTAGCCAATGCATTTGTTTGAATCTCCCTACGAATTTCAGACCAATGCTCAGTTATACAGTCTTCTAGCCTGAGACTGCATTTCCCTACATAAAATACAGTACATTTCATGCATGTCACCAAATATATTATATTAGTAGTAGTGCAGTTAGAACAATTAAATACATATTTTTTAGATGTTTAGGATGTACAAATATACTATATATATATATATATATATATATATATATATATATATATATATATATATACATGGATTCACTTTACATGCTCAAAATTCTGAAATATGGAATTTCAAAATCTTGAGCCCATAAAGTGGAAATCCTAAAAGATTGAAAACCCAGAATTGCGAAATTCTAAATTGCGACTTCTACACTGCACACACATCACATACATACACATACACACACCTTCCTCCCCACACACAAACACACAACCCTATCCTACATACAAGCCCTCCTGTAACCCCCCATGTGGGGGGATGCACCCCCCACACCCCTACTTAAATATAGTAACTCCAAAGTCGCACTACATACACAAACACACAAAACACCACCACATAAGCTACATTCCCCTCTCACACCCACATCACAATAACAAAACACACTAACACACACTACAGCCCCTACCCAAAACCCTTAAACCATAAACACTTACCTGAATCCATGAACACAGCGCAACACATAAACTGCTAATTCAACATCTCCGAAATGCGAGATTTTGAATTCCGCGCTTCTGGGTTTTCGATCTTTTAGGATTTCCACTTTATGGGCTCGAGATTTTGAAATTCGATATTTCAGAATTTTGAGCATATAAAGTGAATATATATATATATATATATATATATATATATATATATATTTATATATATATATATATATATATATATATATATATATATATATATATATATACATATATATATATATATGTGTATGTGTGTGTGTGTGTGTGTGTGTGTGTGTGTGTGTGTGCTACTTATACTGAAATGCTGAGATGTCTTTAAGAAAGCTTTTAAATTAATTATGTAGTCAATTGTTTAATTGCTGGCTTGTCATTGGTGGGTTGTGTCTGTTACTGCTATTTATTTGAGAGTTTTATTCTTCTGTTGAATTGCACTGAAGAAGGGTTACACCTGAAAGCTTTGTTATTGTTTCTGATTAAATTTTATTTTGTACGTTCTTGACGTGAGTTTGATGCTTTAATTACCACATTTATACACAGCCCATTATGCCTTTCCATAACTATGCGCATGATGCTGGATGTTAGTCATTGCATATCAGATTACTCCTCTTTAATATCTTCTCAAAACAAAGGCCTTCATAAAGTGCTTCTCAGAGAAGTGTGGCACAGAAGAAATAATATTAAATATTGCCATATAAAATCAGCAACCTTTCTCTTATTATCACCTGTTGAAAGATTGCTAACATTGGCTCATCCTTTTGCAAAGTTTAAGTGCCAGATATGATATTGAAATATTAGACTGAGCTCACTGACTTTTTTGGGGTCCCCCACTACCTGCCACCCATCAGCCGAAACTGTGATCCAGATGAGAGCCATTCCTGACTCGGAATTTCCTATGAACATGGAGGCCATCATTTTGGCAGCCATCAGGGTTTTTCCTGCTTATGTCTTTAACCTCTCCCCTTGGTTGCCTGTGCTGGCACCTACACTGGTGCAGAAGGCCCTGCTATGTTCCCCTCAACTGTATGTATGCTTCTGTGCACATGCTGCAGAAGGCTACTATATTTGGCTTGACAAGACCTAGAGAACATACCCATAATCATTGCCTGCAAGCCTCTGAGTGCATGTTTCAATGTTTCAGTGTTTCACTGAATACAGCCTCTGAGCCTGTTTTAGGCCTTCAAAAAATCTGCCTCCTTTTGACCAAGAATCAAATATTCTTTCCACTAACCAAGCATCTACTTCACTGTTAAAGGCTACCAAAGTGTCCAGACTTCTCAGTTGCAAGGGAATAAAGTTTCACCGTTTTGCTGCTCTGTTATAAAATATACTAGTAAGAAAAGATAATTTTGCTATTGAGACTTTCACCAATTTGTTAATATTTCTATTTTCTACAGCAGAATCTCTAAATACAATCCCTAAAGTAACACCAAACAGATCATTTTGCTTGCACTTAAGGATAAGAATTAGGTCCCCCTTAACATTCTGTAATTGATAGCAAATAAGGAAAGATTTTTAAGTCTTTCCATTTACTCCACATTCTTAGCAGGAAGAATTTATGTTGTAATGGTTCTTTTTTATTTTTTTCAAGGCTGTTGAACAAGTAGAAGCTGTAAGTACATGCGGGGGGCCCGTATTCAATAACGGGTCTTATAACTGATTTATAAATTAGAAGTAATACATCCACTTCCCTACAAGTAATACACCTTAATATGATTTTTAAATCAAACTTTTTTCTAATTACCTCCAAAAGTTGAGGGTAGAAAGAGAAATTCTTATCAATGATAAGTTCTAGATCTATGACCTTATCTATGGCTGCCAGGATAGTATTGTTAATTGTGTGGAGGTAAGACATGCTTTCCTATCAAAATGAACAACTTTTAACTTGTTAGCATTAAAGTCCATATTAAAAGACTTTGCCCCAAACTCAGCATGCCCAATAGCTTTTGCAACATATTTTGATCATTCATATTAGTAAAAACAGTGCCAACTTTCATGTATTTGGCTTTGCTAATGTCCATCTCACCAACAAGAGGAAAACCAGGCATGATGAGATAAAGGAGAATAGGGTCCATCACTGACCCCTGAGGAATTCCCACATTAATGTTAATGGAATCTGTGTAGCAGTTCCTTATCTTAACTATACGCTTTCTGTTGCTAAGCCAACAAATTGTCTGCCTCCCAGTATATCCATTCACTTGGTACTTAACCAAAAGGCTTAGGATTCCATTATGGGAGGCAATATTAAACATTTTGACAAAATCTAGGTAAATCACAGCTACTAGAAGACTGGAATCTGCAGACTCCCAGCATACTGCTAAAATTTGAAGAGATGGGAAAGACAAGACTTATTAGTTATAAAACCATGTTGAAAATGGTTGATACCAACAGATACCTTCTCACTCAATAGCCCTTTAAAACTCCCTCTAAACATTTATCTAAGATGCGAGTAAGACTTATGGGTTTATAGCTATCAAAATAGGTGAAGTCTCCTGTTTAGGAATATGGACCACCATGACATTCCTCCATCAGTCTGGGACATAAGTTTTAATGTTTGCTGAAATAAAAACTACAAACACCCTGAAATGTTATCAGGAATCCTAGCCAAAAATAATCATTCAAACCATCTGGACCGACAGCTACAAATGGATTAATGAACCCCAGGGCCTTTTTTAGATTTCTTAATGTAATTTGTGGGCAAAAATGTTTATTTTCAAATAAAGTGTGACACTGTTAGAAGGCATAGCAGTTAAACATGTTTCCTGGAATAGCCTGAGCCCTTGCTTTTTCTCAGTAACCATTCAATCATTAACTACTGTGTTATAGTCATTTTGTTTGTCTCTTGCCATAGGTGCATAAAACATTTTTTTTGTGTATCTAGTGTGAGCTGTTAGTTCTTTCTCATACTTATTATGACACACACATCGTTTGTTCCCAAGAGCCACTCTAGTTATTTGATACATGTTTTACTTCCTCCCATTAGTACTATGCTTATTAAGCCATAATTTTCTCTTTAGGATGAATTTAGAGAACATAATTGTGAATTAAATCATTTTAAAAGTTATCTCTCTGTGATGTCCCCACTTTGGGCCAGTAATCAAGGAGCCTGAATCCTTACCACTGACACTGGAGAGGGACATTCACTTGGAGCAAAAATAGATAACCCAGTATTTCCAGATACAGCTCTCTGCATCAAGCATAATTTCCTTTAAGAGCACACAGGGAACACACTCAGTCTGGGGGATGGTTTATCTCTGTCTCTGCAGATCCCCAATAAGACTACCCACTGGCACAGCTATAGAGTTGAGTATCCAAGCAAAGTCCTCCAGCACCCTCTCCCTGAGTCCCTGCTCCAAGCAACTGACATACACACTCTTTGAGACCTGATTTGCACACAGATATACACACACACACACACACACACACACACACACACACACACACACACACACACACACACACACACACACACACACACACACACACACACAAACACACACATGTGAAAGGCTCACACAGATTTACTAGCTATGCCATATTCTGCACAGATATTAAGGTAGTCACACTACCTCCAGAAACTCCAAAGCCAGCTACTCTAAGGCTCTTACAAGGGTACCCAATTACAGTGCGTAAAATTAATATTAATACAAATGGTAATGTTGACCAAACAGCAGGGTGTTCAGGAGTGGCTTGAGTGCCACCAAATAAATATAAGCACCCTCAAAGGTTAAAACATTCTCTCAAGGATAAGTACTCTCAAAGGTTAAAATATTCTCTAAAGGATCAGCCATTTAATAATAAATAATAAAAGACCATGAAAATACTAAATATATATTTACAATGTTGTTTGTCTTTCGGCTTTTCCTGGTTAGGGGTCGCCACAGCGAAACTCCGGTCCACTAATAATTGGCAGTAGATTTTTATGAACGCCGATGTGCCAGCTCGACCTTCAACCTTCAACAAAGGCACACCCAATATCTATTTACAATAAACACCAAAATTTCAATCACAGGAAATATTAAAATAACACAGATGAAAAGATTTGCACAGATAGATAAAAATAATACTTAACTAATCTCACTATATAATTTCCTGACTGGTGTAAAGAATTACTACTCCCTAGTTGACTTACTAGAGCAAGGCAAAATGAACTAGGTGAGGGGTCTGTCTTTGTCAGATTCCAAGAACAGACTGTTGTGAGACTTCAGTCTCAGCTATTATTAAAACATTATTTTAATGATGGATTATAGAATGACATCACATCTGGTCATCTGACTTCTGGTTTTCATGCAACCCCCTATTGCTAGAAACTGTCAGGATTTAGCACTCTTGGTCACATTAGTAGTGGTCAAATACCTAGCCTCACCCAGTTGCTCTAAGGCTTCATCTATCTTAGGCATGGTATAAGCATCTGACTCTGTGTGCTATTTAGTTTCCTGTAGTACACACAAAACCTGGTGCTACCATCTTTTTGGGTACCACACACATAGAGCTTGCTAAGATCTGATGCAGTTTCTGGAAGTCCTAAAATAATTTCAAACTTCTAACCTTCCGGAGTAGCAATTAGTTAACTGTTAAAGACAACACGGAATGCTTCCTAGTACTTCATTTTTCCAGACATTTTACCTCTGGCTGCAATCAAAAATGTAAGATACAATCTTTATGGCCTAGGTCCATTAATTTAATTTCAGAACATTTTTCAAAGTTAGCTGCAGCTGGACTTTGATTAACCTCTTTTCTTCCAGTATCCTCTGTTAAAAGATATACATTTAATTCAGTTACAGTACAGTCAGGACCCACTGCTGATATATTTTTAACACAAGCAACTTTACAAATACATTTTCAGCACAAGTATCTGTACAAATCAGTTTGATATACAAATGACATGTGATTCTTTACAAAATTCCAACTAGCTGTGCTAGCATATGTTACACATCCACTGCTCTACTTCTCCTGGCATAGCTCGCAATACCTCTCCTCATCACATCTCTCCCCCCTTGAAGATTCAAGCTAGTTTTTCAAGTGACCATTGAGAAACATTGCTTGAGAGAAAGGGGCCTGTCTTGGAGTACATTACCCGATACCATGTCTTGAGAGGCCATCTGCGTTAACATTGCTAACCCCACTGTGGTGCTGCACTGTCATGTCATATGCCTGCAGCCATAGGTTCCACCTTAACAACTTAGCATTTTCCTGGCTGGCTTGATGTAGCCATGTTAAGGGATTGTGGTCTCTAACTACAGTAAATTTCCTTCCATACAGATAGGGTTGAAGTTTCTGCATTGCCCACACTATGGCTAAACATTCTTTTTCTACAGCTGCATAACATTCCTCCCTAGGTTAGAGTCCATGACTGAGATATACAACTGGGTGCTCTTCTCCCTCTGAGGAAACCTGGCTGAGTATAAACCCTACTTCATGGTTAGAAGCATCCACCTGCACAACACATTATTTGCTATAATCTGGGCCGACTGACACAGGGAGTCCTCCCAAAACCTCATTAAACTTTTGGAATACCTGCTGACAGGCTGGGGTCCACACTACCTTGTTTGGGCTGTTTTTCCTCATCAGGTCTGTGAGGGGAGCAGCTATTGTACTATAATTGGGAACTAATTTTATATAGTACCTTGCTCCATGAATGCTCTCACCTGCTTTTTGGTAATGGGCCAGGCCATGCCTGAATTACTTCCACTTTGGTAGGTTCTGGCCTGATTTTACCACTTCCCACTCTATGTCCCAGTAGGAGACCTCTGCCACACCTGACACTTACTAGACTTAATGGTCATCCCTGCCTTTTTCAGTCTGCCCAGGACCTCCCTGATATGCTGAAGGTGCTCATGCCAGGAATGATTGTAGATGGCACTATCATCCAGGTAAGCAAGGGTATAATTTCCTGCTCCTACTAGGATACAATCTACCAGCCTCTGGAAGGTTGCTGGGACATTTTTCATCCCAAAGGGCATCTTTGTGAACTCGTATAACCCAAAAGGAGTCACAAAGGCTGACCTCTCTCTAGCGATGGGAGTCAAGGGCACCTGCCAGTAACCCTTGGTCAGATCAATAGTGGTGAAATACTTAGCCCCACCCAGTTGCTCTAAGGCTTCATCTGTCCTAGGCATGGGCTAAGCATCTGAATCTGTCTGACTATTTCGTTTTCTGTAGTCCACACAAAACCTGGTGATGCCATCTTTATTTTTGGTACCAGCACCACTGGGGAGATCCAGGGACTGTTGGGCTCCAGGATTACCCCCAGTTCCAACATTTCCTGTATCTGCTCCCTCCAAGTCTGTTTGACTCATTCAGGTGCCCTGTAAGGGGGCCTCATTCATAGGTCTTTGAGGTCCTGTATCTACATGGTGCTGCACCAGGTGGGTACACCCAGGCTTCCAAGTGAACAAGCCCTCAAACTCCTGTAACCCTGCTTGGATTTCTCAAACCTCAGTAGGAGATAGCCACTGGGACATTGCTACCCCTTTCACTGAGGTGTCAGTCCAAGCCTCGCTGAGGAAATCAGTCACCAGATCCCCCTCAGACTCCTGCCACCCACTGCAAATATTCAGTACCAGTTCCTCCCTATCATGGTAAGGTTTTGTCATGTTAACATAGTACAATTTGTGCCCCTGCCTCCTGCCTAGCAGTTCTATCATGCACAGTGGATATAAAAAGTTTACACACCCCTGTTAAAATGCCAGGTTTTTGTGATATAAAACAATGAGACTACAATAAACTATTTCAAAACTTTTCCCACCTTTAATGTGACCTATAACCTGTACAATTCAATTGAAAAACAAACAAATCTGTTAGGGGAAAAAATATAAAAAAATAAAAAATGTACAATAAGTTGGTTGCGTAAATGTGCACACCCATAAACTAATACTTTGTTGAAGCACCTTTTGATTTAATTACAGCATTCAGTCTTAATATTAATACAAATGGTAATGTTGACCAAACAGCAAGGCTTGCAGGAGTGGCTGCAGTGCCACTGAATAAATATATGCACTCTCAAAGGTTAAAATATTCTCTAAAGGACCAGCCACAATGAAAGTTTACATATATTTAATAATAAATAATAAAAGAACATGAAAATACTAAATATCAATTTACAATAAACACCAGAATTTCAATCATCGGAAATATTAAAATAACACAGATGAACAGAATCACACAGATACAGAAAAGCAGTCCTTAACTAATCTCAGTATATTTTCCTAACTGGTCTAAAGAATTACTTGGTTGACTTACTAGAGCAAGGCAAGATGAAGTAGATGAGGAGTCCTTCTTTGTCAGGTTCCAAGAACAGACTGCTCTGAGGCTTCAGTCTCAGTTAGTATTAAAATATTATTTTAGTGATGGATTAAAGAATGACATCACATATATCTGGTCATCTGACTTCTTGTTCCCATGCAACCCTCTCCCATTGCTAGAACCTGCCAAGATTTAGCACATATGTGTCTGTGTACACACATAGAGCCAATGCAGCTTCTGGAAGCCATAAAACATTTTCAAACTTCTATCCTTTCAGAGTAGTAATTAGTTTACTGCTAAAGACAATATAGAAGGCTTCCCAGTACATGTTTTTTTTTCCAGACATTTTGTCTCCGGCTGCAATCAGAACTGTAAGATACAATCTTTATAGCCTAGGCCCAGTAATTTAATTTCAGAACATTTTTCCAAGTTTGCTGCAGCTGGACTATGATTAACCTTTTCTCTTCCAGTATAATCTGTTAAAATATATACATTTAATTCAGTTGCAATACAGTCAGAACTCTCTGTTAATACATTTTTAAGACACGCAACTTTATAAATACATTTTTAACACAAGCATCTGTACAAATCAGTTTGATATACAAATGACATGTGATTCTTTACAAAATTCCAGCTAGCTGTGCTGGCATATGTTACACATCCACTGCCCTACTTCCCCTGGGATAGCTGGCAATACCTCATATTCTCACAGTCTCCAGCAGTAAATGGCTCATATTATCTTCTCATTTGCAATTCTTTAAGATATTGTTTATTTTCAAGAAATCAGCTTGATAGGCAGCTATGGTGACTGATAAGCTGGGACCACCACTCCAGCCACCCAGGTGGGTGGCATTCCTCCACTTGACCTTTCCATATCCCGAGCCACTAATTGAACATAGGTTATCTAGGACATGGTCATGTCTTTATCCCTCTGTACCACAGAGCCCTAAGCTCATTGATTTGATTAGAGCTCTGGAAGAATATTTCCTTATAGAATGTGTCATAGACTAATTTAAATGTATGGGCTACAGGTAAAAAGCAAACACATTGACAGATAAGCCATGCTAGGATGAGGAATATATGGTTATGATGTAAAAGTGGGCAATATAAGGGGGTGGTGAGGAAGCATGGGTCACGTGAAAAGAATGCTTGGTGAGTAAAGTTTGTGTTTATAATGGTGCACCAGTGGCAGTAAAATGAAAATGTTTCTGCTGGCACTGCAGATAGTACAGTTATGATTTCTGGCTACTGTGTATTCCCTTAGTAGTACAGATGTAGATTTTAATTAACATGGTTGTCTGTTCTTTTTTCAAGCTGCTAAATTACTGATTTTAGAGGGAGATATTGAGAGACTCAGAAAAGTAAATTGTTACTTATGCAAATGTGAGTCAACAGAAAAACAAATTCCCAAAACAAAATTTAACAAGTCTCCCAACTAATATAATTTTTAAAATGTGACATGCAAAACTCTGTCATCTGTTCTTTCCACCTTTCTGTACCCAAATGAAATATCTGAAAGGTAATTAGCTATATATGTATACCTATCCGTGATGAGTTGGTACATGTAGGTTGCAAGTTAGTCTGTCAAATAGGCAGTTTGTCAACCATGGCAGGAGTCTTCTGAAGGAACTGGGAGTGCTATTGGACATTTGTCACAGTGTCCATCTTATGACCTTAATGCCAACTCGACTCTAAAGATCTGATTTGTAATGGGTTATTATACTTGAACAATGATTGTAGCAGTCAGGTGGATTTCAAATTTATCTTAAGTCATGCAGCACCCTGTGAGAATGGATCACTCTGACCATGACACAGCCATCTTGCATAGGTTCATAGGTTGGTAATAGGCTATCAGCCTTAGGGCCTATACAAGCCTAGCCATAACAATTCCCTGACTATTTCTTCCCACAATATTTACTTCCCTGGACCCCTGTCTAGCAGGGTGACTGATGTGATTCCAGGGGTGAATTTCCTATCTCCCATCCAATTGTCAAGGTTCCTTTTGAAGAGGGAGAAAGAGGCACTCTGCTTGACATGCATGGGCAGTCTATTCCAGAGTCTGGGGAGTCTCTGGGTCAGGAACCCATCCCTCCAGCATGTTTTGTTCATTATAATGACAAGGTTTAGATCCCTGGAGCATGTGGCTCTGAGGGATTGGGATTTCTTTAAATGTAGCATGTCCAACAGCCTTGGGTTTGACATGGCCTTGCATGTTAAGCAGAGATCGCCTCTGAGTAGACAATATGCAACAGAGTATAGCTGGAGTTTTTTTAGATGGTCAGCATAGAACATCTGCTTTAGGCCTGTGATTCTTTTAGTGAGATATTTCTGCGGCCTTTCCAGTTGTTGTAGATGTCTTGAGCAGTACAAACCAAACAGAGCATTGTATTCTATAATGGGTCTAATGAGGGATGAGTACAGTGGGACAATGACCTCCTTTTTTCTGGATGAAAAGCCCTTAGTGATGAGGTGTGCCACACAGAAGGATTTCCTGACTGTTGTGGTGATGTGGTTATCGAAGGTGAGACCACTGTCCACCTCTGTCCCTAAGTCTCTTTTCACACTTTCAGTGTTTAATGTACTGCCACCTATGTGGAAATTCATGGGTGCATGTTTTTTCCCAAAGGGGATAACTATACATTTCTTGGCATTGAGCTTGAGCCCATGGCTCTGGCACCAAGCATCTGTTTCTGTAAGGCCTTTTTTGTAGAATATCCACATCATTTGGGGATTTAATAATGGCTTCCAGTTTGCAGTCATCTGCGAACTTTGTTAGCCAGAGTCCCTTAGTGTTGGCCTGTACTTCAGAGAAGTAGATGCCAAACAAGAGTGGTCCAAAGACTGAACCCCGAGGTACTCCACTTGTCACTTGTCTAGAGCTGGATTTGTCGGCTACTTTTACATTGTGGGTTCTGTCAGTAAGCCAGTTGGCAACAAATTGAGTGAAGTAGGGATTAATGCCAAGCTTAGTAAGTTTATCTATGATTTCAGAGTGGGGGATGATGTCGAAAGCCTTGGCAAGGTCCAGATAGGCTGTGTGGACCGCTTTACCTTCGTCCACAGCTCTGGAGACTGCTTCATAGAAGTAAATCAGGTTCAGGAGACAAGATTGGCCCTTCACAAACCCAAACTGGGTGGGGTCCAATGTTTGAAGGTTGCCAATGTCTTTGTTTATAAGTTCCATGATAATATGTTCCATGGCCTTGCAGATCAGGCTCGTCAGACTGATGGAGCGATAGTTCCCAGGATCCAAGGTGGATCTTCCCTTGTGGAATGGGATAACTGTAGCTGTGCGCCACTCAGTGGGCACAAAGCCTGAGGTGAGGCTATGATTAAACATGACACTTAGGTGAGGTGCCGGTTCATTTTGTAGTTCATGTAGTACACAGCCCGGGATATCGTCTGTCCCATGGATGTAATGTTACTGTCAGGCATCCTAAGATTTTTACATGCTAGAGTGCAACCTTCACCATGATCCAATAGATTAAAGCATTTGCTGCTGTTTTTTTTAGCTTTGATGCCATCATTAAATATAACTTATTTAATTTGAATGCATAGTTTATTTTTATTATTAGAAAGGGCCAGTGTCCTTTTGGAATGTTCGATGGAAATACTGAAGAAGATTTTGCTAGTTTATGTTGCCTAGCACTGCTGTAAACCTACAGTGCAATGTTTGATTTTCCAGCCTAATATCAGTTGTTATAATCTCTTTGACTATAAGTGCAAATTTGTTTAATTAGAGAATGGAACTTTTTGCATTTGCAGTCCTCAAGAAATTTGTTTCAGAGCTCTGCAGTGCCCTCTGGCTGTATTGCTTTTCAGACTTCTCTGTGGTTTTGAGCTAAAATTAAAGAACTTGTCAGAGAATATGTTATCTAGACACTTTAAAATCTGCTCAGAACTCTTATTCTGAACTTTGTACAGAAAACATGTTCTGCACTTCAGTTATATTAACAATTATTTTTAGAATCATCAAATCCATACTTCCTGTTTAATTAATGAAGGAAGAATGTTAATGGTGTATTGCCAGCATACATCCCTTCCATAAATGCATATAATGTGTCTGGCATGTGTCAAAGACAACAGCTGCTTCTTCCACTTTTACAGAGCCCAGCTTTTAAATATGTTTAGAAGTATTAAAATAGAAAACCTTGACTCACTGATACAGCACTTGAAGAAACCAGCTCAGCAGTAGACATCAAGAACAATTCAATTTTTGTTCTTGCTTCCTGATTATGAATAAATGAGAAGGCAACATGGGGAAAGCCAGATATGCAACAGGATTTATGAGATGGAGAATATATTCCATGAGCTGAGGAATGACCTATGACTCATGGCTGAAGCCTGGAGTGAGTTAGAAAATTCATGCTGACAACAGTGCATTTTTTTACATTGTACAATCCTATTATAAATCTTGTTTATACAGTGCTACAGTCAAAGGAGATATACACTGGATGCAGTTAAGAAAAAAAAAGCGCAACTTGTTATGTAAGTTGCATACTGATATAGGTGTGTGTGTGTTAAAAATGATTGCTTTTCTTCAGTGTTAGTGCTATCCAAAGTACAATGAGCAGATTACATAAGTTATACTTAAAATGTGATTTGGGCCACTAGGGTAAACATTAAAAATTTAATTCCCTTCTTCTGGGCAACTAGAAAAAACACCAATCATGGAATATCATAAAAAAGTCGACAACTTTAATTAATTTAAATTTAGCTGTTTTTTCCCACAAACAGGTGTCTTTGAGAATTAAGTATTCAGCAGCAAACTATGTTTAAATAATGCCCCATCACGTGAACAGTCAGTCAACTGGCATATCCCAAGAAACCATATAGTTTGATAAAATGTATACAGTTTTTTTTTTCACTAATATGGATAGACTAAGTTGAATTATAGATTTTAATATCTAATTCAGTTCAAAAGTGGGGGTTCTACTACTTTGTTATATTCTTTCAATAGTTTTTAGCCCATTGTAAATTGATCATGTACCAATGGAAAAAAGTTCCGTGGTTCAGGCAGTCAAATTTTACTACTAATAGTTCGATCTATGCTTAATAAATTTTTGTGGCATATTTTATGAGTATTTCCGTGGTGGTGCAGCAGTAGCATTGTTGCCTCACAGCAAGAGGTTCTCCCATTCGATTCTCGGCTTGGGTTGGGAGTGCCTTCTGTGTGGAGTCTGCATGTCCTCCCCGTGGTTGAGTGGGCATTCAAAAGACATGCGTTGAATAGGCATGCCTTCGTTGAAGGTTGGGCGTCGGGCTGGGAACTCGACACCATAAAAATCAACTGCCAATCATTAGCGGACCGGAGTTCCGTTGTGGCGACCCCTAACTGGGAAAAGCTGAAAGACAAACAACAAAAAAAAAATTTATGAGGGTCAGTGCCCTCTGGCTGTATTCCTTTTCAGAATCCTTTGTGGTTTTGAGCTAAAATTAAAGAACTTGCCACACTGGGTTTAGGCTCACAGGATTTACCCACAGGTAATGTTCACCCTCATGATCAAATAAAGCCAACCTTGGATAAATCAAGTGGAACCCACATCCTGGAGTGGGTTATTGCTATTATACAACGACATTATTTAAGAAAAAAATAACTTACCTTTCTTAAATAATGTCTTTGAATGAAGGCAGTTTAGTGTTCTTCTTCCTTCTGCCTTGAAAACTAATGTACTGTGGGAAGAAATAGCCAGGGAATTGTTATGGCTAGGCTTGTATAGGCCCTAGGGCCGATAGCCTAGTACCAGCCTATGAACCTATGTCCGCATGCTTGCACAGTACATCAGTTCAGGAACAGAGGCAGAATGAAGATAGTGTCCGTAGCACTCTCTGTCTTTGTATTACATTCTGGCTTTGTTACTGATTGGATAAGTATACTGAAACGCTAATGTCTGACATTATTACATACAAGGTTATAATCTTCATGCTATTTAAAATCTTTCAAGGGACAAGATAAAAATTGAAGAAATTCAGACATAGTCTACAAATCTGTGGACATTTGACAGCTATGGTTATCATAGTTCTGGTAAAGATACCTGTCAACTGTTTTGTAGAACTTTACTGGTTTTCATTATATTTTATGCTGCCCATCATAAAATATGCTACAAAAGTTTAACAAGTATAGATCAATGTAAAATCTAACTGCTCTGCAATACTTGAACAGCCGGGCATTTTTACATTGGTACATGATCAATTTACAATGGGCATGCTGACTGGGCTGTGCAATTAGTGTGCATTTATCATTAATTATATAATTAACATTTTGTTATTTTAATATTAGAATGCACAACTTTTATGTTAAAAAATATGTTTTGCTACATGTCAAGCAAGCATGCTATTCCTTGTGACAATTTTCCACCAGATTTAACTAAAATACCAGCCTTGAGATACCAAGGATAAGTATATTTTATATTTATACTTTTAATGAGTTTCTATGATCGCTGTGTTCTTAGTTTTGTGCTTATTAGTAACCTGATTAAGATTTCCCTTGCTTTGTACTCTAGTGAGCATGGAGAAAGACCCTTGTCATTTCTTGGCCTCTGACTGCTGTAGAACTTTATTTTTAGCTTTTTTGCATTGTTAGAAGTTGCCTGCATTTGTGCAGCACTGCTCATCTCTCAGCTATCTTTAAACATGTATCATATATATGCAGGCAATTAGAACCTTAACTTTCTCTTTATAACCTACTCCACAAATTCCTAGTGTACTTAATAGTCAGTAGTTGTGTGAAGAACCCTGGGTTTGTGCTGTTTGTGTTTAGACTGAGACTGTTCGTTTTAGACTTCATTTAAATTGTGCGATTTAGACAGATAGCACTTCAGTTAATAGATGACTAATATCTTAGGTGCAAGTCCCCTTCAACCTACATTAGTAAGCAACTGTAACCATGGAATTGTGCTTTCCAATCATCTCTGTAGCCAACTTTGTTGAAATGGATATCCTAAGACAATGTAACAATTATCTCATGTTTACTGACTACCACCTATTACTTAAACAAGCTGACACAGTGTAGTTACATAATGTTAATGGAGGCAAAACTCTCACATGTAGACACTACAAACAACAAGTCAGTATCACAAAACACCACACTAAACAAATCACACTTAGATCAAACTAAACCCATAGACCTACATATGCTGACCTTCTTAAAAGTAACCTACTTAAACCACAAAGGTCTTCTAAATGCAGCCTAAAAACAAATACCTTCAGCAGTGTCACAATGACACAACACAGATAGCACACACCATGAAACATACATCCAAGAGTCACATTGTCTCAGGTGAAAAGCCCATAAAACAGACCTCCACAAAATCCAATATCCCAGTTATAGGTGATTCTGTAGGGAGACACACTATGTGTCATTCACCAGTCTGTTCAAGGAGGGGGTCACAATCAGTTGCGTATGAGACTGCAAAATTTGCCACATCACACAAGCTGCCAAGTCCTTGCACCACAAGTACACATATGACACAGTCGTAGCACACGTGGGTATAAATGACATGAGATGTACCTCCCTGATCTATATGAAGAAATACATGAAGGAGCTCTCAAAATGTTTCTAAGATAGGTATGAGTTCTGTGAACTGCTGCAAAGCTGATAGATTTGCTGTGAGCTGCAGAATTGGAATCTATTTCAAACTGATAAGTACACTTTTTGCAAGTTAATTTGCACTGTGCTGTATTTATACACTTGCCTATTATTTATGGTGGTGCTGTATTGGTTCTGTCTCTTGTTGTCTCCTCTGTGTTTTTTTCTCAGGGTAGCTCAAGCTAGTTTCAGGGAGGGGGTTGTTGATCCAGCCCACATCCAAGCTGTTAGTCATTGCCTGAGGTGTATCTTTCTGTAATTCCAATACAGACTGCATTTCTGTGAACTGGTGGAAAGCTGATAGATTTGCTGTGAGCTGCAGAATTGGAATCTATTTCAAACTGATAAGTATTTGCAACTTAATTTGCACTGTGCTGTATTTATACACTTGCCTATTATTTATAGTGGTGCTGTATTGTTTCTGTCTCTTGTTGTCTCCACTGTGTTTCTCCCACCCACCGTCCCTGTTCTTGTCTTGGTGCTAATCTTGGTGGCTTTGAAACTGCCTGCCCCTCTTGTAAGTTTGTATTTGGATACTCCTTCTGGGCCTATCTCATTTGCTCACTCAAATGAGTGCAGTGAAATCATATTCTGATTTCAGGCACTCCTACTGTGTGCAAAGAGAGCATTTGAGAAGGACAACCCCTGTAGCCTCTTAATCCTGCTGTGTTCCCTCCCTCAAAAAAAAAAAAAATATATATATATATATATATATATATATATATATATATATATATATATATATATATATTCAGATGCTCTTACTGTAACTGTCTTAGTTGCTGTTCTGCGTGCTATCTGTTCAGTTGTTCTTACTCTACACTTATTACTGCTTGTTTGTAGCCTTCTAATTTAATGCCTTCTGCACTTGTTTTTTAGTCATTTGTTAATTTAATTGCATTGAATTTAACTCTGTTTGCCGTAATATTGATACACGTTTGCTAGCCTGCACTGCATTTGAATTTTATTTACTGCTGTTTTAGCTGCTTTTCTGTAAAAAAAAAAAAAAAATTCCTAGCTTGTTTCCTGCTTTTCCTGTAACTTGTCTAGTCCAGATACAGACTTGCTGTATACAGGACTGTTTGTAAGCTCCTGAGCTCCCAAGCCTTTCTGTGTTCGAGGGAAGCCTTCTAGCTTATCAATGGGAGTGGTAAGCACTAGGTAGCCTATCTACCACAGGAGGAGAAGTTTCTGGCCCAGACATTATAGTTTATTGGCCGTTTGGGAAGCTCTTCCATCTCTTTCAACCTTCTGATTCAAAAGCCTGTGTTTGTGCTTGTTTCCTGCCTTTCCTGTTACTAGTCTATTCCAGGTACAGATTTGCTGTATCCAGGACTCTTTGTAAGCTTTTGAGCCCCACCAAGCCTTTCTGTGTTGGAGGGAAGCCTTCTAGCTTATCAGTGGGAGTGGTAAGCATTAGGTAGCCTATCTACCACAAGAGGAGTGGTTCTTGGCCCAGAAATTGTAGCTACTGGCCGTTTGGGCAGTTTTTTCCATCTCTTTCAACTTTCTGGTTTAAAAGCCGCACTTGCGCTGTTTCCCACATTTCCTGTTACTAGCCTAGTCCAGATACAGAGTTGCTGTATTCAGGACTGTTGGTAAGCTTCTGAGCCCCGCAAGCCTTTCTGTGTTGGAGGGAAGCCTTCTAGCTTATCAGTGGGAGTGGTAAGTACTAGGTAGCCTGTATACCACAAGAGGAGTGGTTCTTGGCCAAGGAATTGTAGTTTATTGATCATTCAGGAAGTTGTCCATCTCTTTCAACTTTCTGATTTAAAAGACACATCTGCGCTTGTTTCCCATCTTTCCTGTAACTAACCTACTGAAAAGCACTAGAAAGCCTTAAACTGATACAAGCCTTCTAGCTTAAAAGAGAGACTTTGGAGTGATTGAGTATGAGTTTTCTGTATTTTCTTGCTGTACTTAACTGTTTTCCACCTAAACGCTGGTTTTTCCAGCACTTATTGTGATTTAAAAGCTTGTTTTTTTTACATATTGTACTTATTTGACTGCCTGCCCTTTTAAAAAGTTGTTTTTTGTTTAAATAAATTGTTCAACTGTTGTAGGTTACACACTAAAGTGCGATAGCCTTTTCTGATCACTTGTAGTCGTTTAAAGCTGTTTTAAGTGTACTTTTTACTGTTTTTGCCTTATCTTTTCAGAAAAAAAATATTTCTTGTTTCCCGCCTTTCTAAGCTAGTATAGTCCAGTTTCAGGCTAGTGCTGAATTCAGGGCTGTGTTACAAGTTTCTGAGTTGCCCATACCTTACTTGGATAGAGGGAAGTTTCTGTGTTCACCTGTGAGAGAGGGGAACTTTGAGCAGCCATCTGTCACTGGAGGAGTGGTTCCAGCCCAGAAGTTAGTAGTTTAAAAAACGCGTTTGCATGTTTTTTTCTGCCAGGTAGCACTGGTTAGCTTGGGTTAAATTACTCCCGGCTCCACTAAGTCTCCTCTTCAGTTTTTCACTTGAAACTAGTCTAACTCTCAACCTAAGCACTCAAAAAGCATCCTACAGTCCAGCATTTGCTCAGACCTAATAGCAAGCACTAATATACCCTGACACTTGACTGCCCAGCAGGGCAAGGCTCTTTATCCACCCCTCACCAACCAAGTGACTAAGCAGCTCACCCTACTATTCAGGCATGACCAAAGGGCAACTTCAGGTGTACTCTCCTGTCCAGCTGGTAAATCTGGGTATCCTGAGGCAATGTTACAACTGCCTCATGTACACAGACAACCCTCTCCTCCTACCACAAAACACTAACATATGTGAGAGATGCAATTATACAGCCAAACTAGAGGCTAAAGTCTCTCCACCCAAGAATGGAACAGACAGTCATGAGGAGAAGGTTAACACTTGCACCACACCTCCAGCCTCACATAGACCTACTAAACCAGCACTGGCAAAAAATACACATAAATACACAAAATCATACTCGGAGGCTCTAAATAAAAACCTGCAAAAGCATCAGAGAGCTCCAAAGCAGACACCCGTAAAACCTGCACCTCCCCTCACAAACCAGACAACACAAAGCACAAAATCAGTGTGCCGCACAATCACAGCCCTTAAGGCAAAATAACATACCTAACACACTAGTAATAGGTGACTCAATAGTCAGGCACACTGATATCCCACTCACTAGGCTGGACAAGGATAAGGTTACTGTTAGCTGCTTATCGGGAGCCAGAATCCGCCACATAACACAAGCACTCGGGTCACTCCAGAACAAGTACAAATATGACTCTGTCATTGTTCATGTTGGTGTGAATGACCTGAGCCATACCTCCCTGGACTACATGAAAAGAGACATGGAAGAGCTCTCTGATCATGTAGCCCAGGCGGGTATGACCCTGACCCTGAGTAGCATCTGCCCTCACCAAGAATGATACCTCAGTATAAAGAAAAAATGATCAATTTCAACAATTGGCTAAGCTTCTAGTGTCATTCAAAGGGGATCCAGTGTCTGTCAGCCTGGGATGACATGCTCGACAAGCCATGTTGCTTCACAAGAGATGGCTTGCACCTGTCACCCCTTGGCTTTCAAATACTGGCCAAGGCACTTGCTGCCCCCATAGTGCCTTTTTTAGGCAAGGCTCAAAATTCAAACCCACCACTGTAAACAGCACAAGTAAAAAAATGAGGGTTATGCTACTCAGCGCCAGGAGTTTAAATCTCAAAATGCATGCGCTCAAAGCACTCCTAAGTATGGAGAACGTTGACATCTGTGCAGTAACTGAAACCTGGTTCAAGGCTCCAGAGAGCACTCCAGCACTACTGGGCTACAACTCATGCCACACATTTCAGCCACAGAACACGGATCTAAACACAAAAGGAGGGGTGTATCCATATTCATCAAGATACTCACATCTCCAGGTTAGTGGCACAGCATGATACCTCTGAGATCATCCATGTGCAACTAACATTGGGCAAATCTGCAATGCAAATTGTGGCCTGCTACAGATCACCCTCCATGACCCAGGACCACCACTCTGCCTTTCTGGAGACACTGGAAAACATGAAGGTCCTACCGAACACCCTGATATTGGGTGATTTAAATTACCCTACCATTAACTGGGAAAACTACTTGAGTACAAACTCCCAGGCTCAGCGCTTCCTGGAATTTATCAACTCAAATGCCCTGGATCAGCTGGTAAACTCCCCTACCAGAGGCCACAACATATTGGACCTGGTCATCACCAACATGGGTGACAGGTGTTCCGTACCGGAGGTCAACCCGTCACTGGTTAGATCAGACCATAAACTAATCACCCTGGATGTCCTCACCCCACCACTACCCCCAACCAAGGAAACCACAGTGAAAAACTTTTCTAAAGCAAACTTCACCTTACTTAAGGCAGAGGTGGTAAGTTTCACAGCCCCCACGCTAAAGTATAACACTGCCCAAGATGCAGAATCCTTTACAATTGCACTCTATGAGCACCTACAAGGATGCATGGATTGTGCCATCCCTAGCAAGACCAAAACTCACTCCCGTAAAAGAAGGAAACCAGTCTGGTGGACCCCTGCCATAAACAGGTTATACAACAGAAGGAGAAAACTAGTGCAGAAAAAAAGCAAATCCCAAGAAGGAAAGACATCCCTGATCAGTATCCGTAAGAAAGTAAGGTCCCTCATAAAATCCTCCAAGGCTAACTTTGAAAGAAAAATAGCCAAGGATTTGAAGGATAACCACAAAGCCTTCTTTAGCTATGTCAAGAATCTAAGTGGCAACTCGCAGATATGCTCTGAGGTAGTGCAAAATAGCACAAAATATACTGAACCCACTGATATTGCCTACATCCTGGCAGATAGATTCAGTGCAAACTTCACCTCCCTCTCACCTTCAAAAGGGCCCACAACAATACCGGAAAAGTTGTAGAGTCCCGGAAATCACAGAAGCACAGGTGAAAACAGCCCGTTCAAAAGCCAAAAACACAGCATCAATGGGGCCAGATGGTGTCCCAGGCTGCGTCTTGCACAAACTACAGAATGAACTAACCCCCCACCTAAACACTGTTCAACCTCAGCCTCTCCACAGGCTACGTGCCCATAGAATGGCGCACGGCAACAGCTATTCCACTCCACAAAGGAGGGGCCACAACTGATCCTGGTAGCTATCGCTCCATAACCCTGACTAGCCTGGTCTGCAAAGCTATGGAGCGCATCATCATGGAACTCATTAACAAAGACATTGGGAATATCCAAACACTTGACCCAACCCAGTTCAGCTTTGTTAAGGGCAGATCCTGCCTATTAAACCTGGTTGACTTCTTCGAGACAGTCACCAAGGCCATAGACGAGGGAAAGGTGGTTCACACAGCCTACCTTGATCTCACCAAGGCATTCAACACCATTCCTCACTCGGGTATTATAGAAAAATTCACCAGCCTGAACATAAATCCCTACATCACAAGATGGGTTGCCAACTGGCTTACAGACAGAACTCACACAGTAAGAATAGCGGGCTTCAGGTCCGACTCTAAACCAATCACAAGTGGTGTCCCGCAAGGCTCGGTTCTGGGACCCCTACTGTTCGGCATATATTTCTCAGAAGTACAGGCAAACACAGGAGGACTATGGCTAACCAAGTTCGCCGATGAATGCAAACTGGGAGCCATAACTGACTCTCCGGCTGACATGGACATCCTTCAAAAAGGCCTTACTGAGACAGACACCTGGTGTCAAAGTCATGGCCTCAAGCTAAATGCCAAAAAATGCATAGTCATCCCATTTGGGAAAAACAAAACACCCACGAATTACCACATAGGCGGCAGCCCCCTTAATACAGAAGAGGTAATAAGAGATCTGGGGACCCAGGTAGATAGCAATCTCTCCTTTGACAATCATATTGCCAAAGTAGTTAGGAAATCCTTCTATGTGGCCCATCTAATTACTAAGGGGTTCGCATCTACAAATAAAGAGGTTATAGTGCCCCTCTACTCATCATTCATCAGACCCATCATAGAGTACAATGTCCCATTTGAGATATACCTCACAAGACACTTCCAACAGCTGGAAAGACCACAAAAGCACCTCACCAAGAGGATTACAGGCCTCAAACATATGTCCTATGCAGCCCAACTGAAAAAACTCTGGCTGTAGCTAGTGGCATATCGCTTACTCAGAGGTGATCTTTGCCTAACTTACAAAGCCATGTCAAACTCAGAATTGATGGACATGCTCCACGTAAAGAAATCCAAGTCACTGCGAGCCACGCGCTGTAGTGAACTAAACCTCGCTGCAACAATACATAGAACATGCTGGAGAGATAGATTCCTGTCACAGAGACTCCCCATGCTTTGGAACAAAATTCCTAACTATATTAGGTAGAGCCCGTCACTAACACTCTTCAAGAGAAGCCTTGATGAGTGGATGGGTAACAGAAAATACACCCCTGGGATCACTTCATCGGCACTGCTTGACAGAGGCTCAGTTAATTAATCAATGGGGCGATGAAAGCCGACACACTCTGGCTAGGCTTATAAATGCCCTTGGGCAGATAGCCTAGTACCTCCTATGAACCTATGAACCTAGCCTTCAGTAGCATTCTAACATTAGCATGAATGATACAACAATATGAACAAAAGATAATTGACTTCAGCAATTGTGTTAGCTTTTGTTATCATTCAAAGGAGGTACAATATATATCAGCGTGGGAAGGGATAGTAAACAATGGACAGCACTAACTGTTCTGTGTATTGGCTAAAACTCTGCCAACCCCATAATGCCTTTTTTTAGGCAATGTTAGTCTTCTAAAACTTCCAACTTAAATAAATAGAATCTTGACAACATGAAGGTATTGCAGCTCAGGGCTAGGAAACTTAACCAAAAGTACTGCATCATTGTAGTGACTGGAATACTCCATCAGTACAGGACTTTAATGTGTATCACTCCTACAGGCCCACCAAAGTAGATGAAGGCACTAAATGCACAGGTGTCGCTATAGTCTTAAAAAGGATATATAAAAAATTTTAATAAAGGATATATAAAAAATTTTAATAAAGAATGCTTTTTATTCAGTCACCATCAAAAGTAAAAAAAAAAACAAGGTAATGAGGTACCAGATGAACTAGCAGGAATCACCAAAACCAACCTCGAATGCTTTTCTGAAATCAGCTTGTCTGTGTTTCTTTTGAAAAGTTTTCACTCTTCTTCCTTGTTTTTTACTTTTTAGGGTGACTGAATAAAAAGCATTCTTTATTAATTTTTTAATATTTTTTTATTTTTTATTTTTCAGTCTTTAAGTAAAATACTGGGGTGCCTTCTGTGTGGAGTCTGCATGTCCTCCCTGTGGTCGCGTGGGTTTCCTCCAGGTGCTCCAGTTTCCTCCCACATCCAAAAGACATGCTGTAGGTGGATTGGACACTCTAAATTGGCCCTAGGTGTGAATGCGTGTATGTGTGTGCCTTCTGTGGAAGGTTGGGTGCCGGGCTGGCAACTCAACACCGTAAAACTCCACTGCCAATCATGAGAGGACAGGTGATCCACTGTGACGACCCCTAAATGGGAAAAGCCAAAAGAAGAAGAAGAAGTCTTTAAGTAAAATATTGTCCCTTTATCATTACATTACAGACCCCCAGTCAACTAAAGTGCATATAGTTAGTCATATCATTTCAAACAAGTTTTCCTGACCTTTCACACTTTCTGCTTCCCTGTGCATGTCATTCTCATTCATTGTGTGTGTGTGTGTGTGTGTGTGTATGTGTGTGTGTGTGTGTGTGTGTGTGTGTGTGTGTGTGTGTGTGTGTGTGTGTGTGTGTGTGTGTGTGTGTGTTTTCTGTCCCTCTGTGGTTCACTACAGAGACTGAACCACAGAGCGACAGGGCCACAAACCCAATTTAAATAAAAAGCATTCTAAAAAAAATCATGCTTTCTTTTAAAGCAACTCAGCTATGCAGCTGCAGACACTTGATTTTTGTTTCACTTTCTTCAGTTGCATGCATAATGAACATCAAAAACTAGATAATTTAATCCTCTCCTGTTATGCACATATGCAGTGTTCTTAGTCTAAATATAAACTCTATGTGGCTTAATAAAGTTCTTCTATTGCGTTACCTCAATCATGGAATACTGATTTAGAGATCTTTGTTTACTTTTCAAATAGAACAAACTCTGAGTAATATTGACAGGCAACTGATGGTAGTTTAGAGATACTTTTTCTTTTTGATTTTTTTTCACAAGTTATAATTTACAAATGCAACGAGTCCTAGAGTTCAAAGTTGCTCTTTTAATAAATGGTAACTTGTAAGAAAAAACAAAATGTGGAACCAGAAATGCAGTTTGTATGGAGATAAAACAACCTACAGAGAAATCTGGTGTTCTGACAGTAATTAAAAAAGAAGAGACACAGCTTTGGAGCAATTTCCTCTGCAGTCGTCTCTAGCCAAATGAATACAGGTCTCATCTTTCTTTGTATGGACAAGAAGACTGAGAGAATGCATACAGTGAAGTAATCCAGCACTGCAGAAGCTTGAGTGGGAGCAAAACTGCGACATTATGTTTATGGTGGAATGAACATAATTCTGGGACATGCTACTTTGAAGGAAGTGGGGAGGAGTGGTGATGATGTTATACAGTGGGTGGGAATAAGATTGCAAGTTGAATAAAGAGCTTGGTCGAATTTTATACACTGAGATTGTCCCTTTAAGGATCGCTAGTGTGTGTGTGTGTGTGTGTGTGTGTGTGTGTGTGTGTGTGTGCACGCGTGCATGTCTATATTTCTTTATGTTATTCCAAATGGATTGTGTGTGTGCACGTGTGTGTGTGTGTGTGTGTGTGTGTGTGTGTGTGTGTGTGTGTGTGTGTGTGTGTGTGTGTGTGTGTGTGTGCACTTGTCTGTATTTCTGTATGTTATTCCGAATGGATTGTTTGTGTGTGTGTGTGTGTGTGTGTGTGTGTGTGTGTGTGTGTGTGTGTGTGTGCACTCGTGTGTGTGTCAGTGTGTTTCTGTGTGTGTTTGTGTGTGTTTGTGTGCGTGTGTGTGCACATTTTGTGTGTGTGTGTGTGTGTGTGTGTGTGTGTGTGTGTGTGTGTGTGTGTGTGTGTGTGTGTGTGTGTGTGTGTCTTTGCTCATCTGTGTGTTGTTCTGTCCCTCTGTGGCTCATTACCAAGACAAAACCACAGAAAGACAGAGCCACAAACCCAATTTAAATAAAAGCATTCTAAAAAAAATCTCACCTCCCAATTTGTTAGACAAGATAATGACCTGGCACTCCTCTTTGTCCAACTTAGTATAAACAAAACTCCTATTCACATGATAGCTAATTACAGGACCATCTCTGCGTCCCCCTTGGACTACACCTCTTAAATAGCCAGTATTGATACCCTATAGATACCCTATTTATTAAATCAAACACTATTCTCCGAGGAGACATCAACTGTCCTGTCCCTCTTAAACTGGGAGACCTATACATCCTCAAACATACATGCCCAGAGATTCCTGGACTTCATCAATACAAACTCTCTGGACCAGTTAGTCTACACCACAACCTGTGGTGCTTAATAATAATGTGGAGTGGCTATGCTCTTGACTAAATGTAGCCGCCTCCCCTGGTCAAATTATACAACAAATCAGTTGCATTCATCTTAAGACTGCAGCCTGAAGCATCTTCCAATACTTTGGTATTCAGAGACTATTGAAGGCTAATCTACTAAAATTGAGTGATACCTGGTTAAATTAAAAGTCCCTTGCACCTTGATAATCCCACTGCTTATGTAGAATCCTTTTCTGCCAAATTATATGTAAATGTAAATAGCATAGCTATGTCTGTCCCACTCAGAAACAAACACAACTCAGAATTCAAAAATATACCCCTGTGGCGGAACCCTAACATAAAGAGGATCTATATCATACGAAAAAAACTCATGACACACAAAAACAAATCTAACTCTCAAGAATCCAGACACTTTTGCTAAACTTAACAAGAGAACCCTGGATCCTAATCAAGTCAACAAGAGCAAATATGAGGTAAAAATAGCCACCCAGGATAAAGATAAACACAAACCCTTCTTTAACTATGTTAGATATCTCAGAAACACGGTCCAACACTGCTCAGAGCTAATGGTAAATTGTACCATATACTGTGACTTAGAAACTATATCCAATACAGTAGCAGAAATATTCAGCACTAACATCACCCCTCTCTCCCCCACCAATATATTCAGAGCAAATACCTGTATCTATACCTCTCCTCAAATCTCTCAAAAACAAGTTCTTATGGCAGTATCTAAGGCCAAGAATGCTATATTTATGGTGTTGAATAACATAACAGGCTGCCTAGTAGTTAGTCTGAAACATGACTTGTCAAACCCCCTTACAGAGGCTATTCAATACTAGACTCAAAAGAGGCTTTGTGACAGATGAATGGAGTAAATCAACAGTAATTCCCTTGCATAATGGTGCAGCTTCAAAAGACTCAGGTAATTATAGTCCCATAAACTTGCCTGGTCTCATCGGTAAGGCTATGAAAGGGAGCATTATAGAACTAATAGGTTCATAGCTTACATGCCTAGCCCATAGAAGTGCCTTGGCATAGTGCCACTCGATGTTAGTTCCCAGTGCTTCCATGAAGTAGAACCACTGGAGTGATCCCCGGGGTAAATTTTTATTTCCCATCCACTCATCAAGATTTCTCTTTGAAGAGGGCCAGTGAGGTGCTCTGCTTGACATGTATGGAAAGTCTATTCCAGAGCATGGGCAGTCTCTGGATTGTGAATCTATCCCTCCAGCATGTTCTGTTGATTGTGGTAATGCGGTTGAGGTCTCTGGAGCATGTGGTGCAGAGGGATTGGGATTTCTTTAGATGTAGCATTTCAACAGAGCTGGGTCAGACATGGCTTTGTAAGTCAAGCAGAGATAGCTTCTTAGTAGATGATATGAGACAGAGAATAGCTGGAGTTTTTTGAGTCTGTCCATGTAGGACATGTGTTTAAGGATCCTTTTTGTGAGGTATTTTTGTAGCCTTTCCAGCTGTTGCATGTGTCACTTCACAACATGTCCTACCACATAACACATACTACCTCACAATTAAAATCTTGCACACATTTCCCTATCTGTTCCACACTATTTAAAGACAGTTCCATACTACACATACATAAGACCTGCCTATCAGGATCTTATACTAGAAAAATATCATGCAAATCCTTCATAAAAATAGCACACTCACGGTCTAGCCAAAAAACTCTGAACAAACCCACTGAATAAGTAAGGACTAGTTCTTCTCCTTCTATATAAGCTGCAAAGATCCAAGAATTGATACATATAGAATAAGAAATTGTTTAATGCTTGTACTAAAACCTGGAAGTGTATTTTATATATATATATATATATATATATATATATATATATATATATATATATATATATATATAGGTCTACTTCACATAACTGAACACTCAAATGTTCCAAATTCATATGGCTGAGACCATATGATCGAACATTTGAATGTTTGAAAATGTGAACTAAACCCGTAAAAATAAAAAAACACACACTAAACTGTGTATAGCAGGGGGGCTTCACCCCACTGCACCAACCCCTACTTAAATATACCAACTCCGAGATCGCACTACAGCGAGAACAAGGGAAATCCCCCGGTCCATGCCGTATGCGATTTCCCATTCAGAATGTCAGTATTTAAAAACTTCGAACATATGGTCTGCGATCATATGGGTTTTGTAGTTTTGAATTTCAGCATTCTGAAGGGGACCCATATGTATATATATATATATATATATATATATATATATATATATATATATATATATATATATAAAAAAATATATATACATGAAAAATTTTTATCTCGACTGTCGCTAATTGATAATGTATAACACATAAATGTGTACCAGTTTCACTTGTACTTGTATATCTTGCGTTCATCTGTGTGGAGCTTTTCTCCCTGGACCTCCGCTGAAAATGGACATATATCCAGTTGGACTATCCCGATCAACAAATGTAAAATAAATGATAAATAAATAAAATAATGCTTAGCAAAAGACTACTCATTTCAGGGGACATACACCCAAACGCAGGACCATGCCCCATCATACTTTCTCAAAACAGAAATCCAACCTACTAAATATTAATCTAAATATCAGAAGTATCTCCAATAAACTCCCTGACCTACATGCATTCATAACCAAATACTCCCCAGACCTACTAGCCTTAACTGAAACCTGGCTGAAACCTAGCATCCAAAATGAAGAAATTCTCCCTTCAGGATATAACATCCTAAGATTAGATAGAACAGGCAGGAAGGGAGGTGGGGTTGCAATTCTTTTTAAAAATACACTCAACCTCCAACCTCTACAAACCTCTCTCCCAAAACTTCTTAATGTCAAAACCTTAGGTTCAGTACTGGCTATAAACAATACAAAAATAATTAGCATTCTCTGCAGCTACATCCCCCCAGGAAATAACTCCCCCATAATTGAGGAAACCCCTCAGTGGGCTAGAGACAACCTTCCACAAGAAACTGTCCTACTAGGTGATTTAAATACTGACTGGTTAGCCTGCAACTCTAGGAACCCCACCGACCACATTAATCTATTCAGATTTGCTCAACTTATCAATGAACCCACTAGAGTAGATAAAAAATCCCACATACAATCTGTTCTTGACTGGACACTAGTGAATTACCCCAAACAAAGCAGGTTGTCTACCAGATGGCCTTAGTGACCACCACCCTACCTTTCTCCTAAGGAACCGTATCAGCATGCCCAAACCTAAAGTATATAGACAAATCAGAGATGACCACAAACTAAACCCACAGGAACTAAACACTATATTAAAACACTGTAACTGGGAACCACTACAAACTCTAGTATTAGACCAGGCAGTTGATTAGCAGTACATTTACCAATGTTCTCAATACACTTGCTCCCATCAGAAACATTAGGGCTAAAGCAAACTATGTACCATGGCTAACTAGGGACACTAGAGCCTTACTAAAGTCTAGAGACAAAGCCTGGAACAATGTAAAAAGGTCAACATTATCCAAATTAGCAACTCTACCAACAACTTAGGAATCAGGCCTAAAAGCAAACAAATCTTGATAAGCAGAATTACTTCCTAGATATCTAAAATAAACACTCAAAAGACCCCCAAAATTTTTGGCACGCCATCAACTCCCTTTTAAAACCTGGCAAAACTACTACTCGAACTCCCACATTCTCTATTAATATTAGTGACATTGCTTCCTAATTCAATCATCACTTTATAGACTCTATCCAGTCACTATCAGGAGAATTATCCATAAACAACCCTTCATCCACCTCTACCAAAAGTCCAAATAACATGCCCTCTTTTACTCTCTCACCGGCTCCCACCTCCACAATTAAAAAAACTCCTCCTAAAACTTAAACCTACCACCCTTGCAGCTGATAACATACCTGCCAACATCTTAAAAATAGCAGTGGAATCCTTATCTTACCCTGTTTTATCTCTGATTAACTGATCTATTCAGGAAGCATATGTTGCTCAACTCTGGAAAGTTTTTATATCATTCTTCTATACAAAAGTGCCAATTCCTATGACTTCTCTAATTATCACCTCATAGCCATTCTGTATCCCTTATCTAAACTTCTTGAGAAGTGTATTCACTCCCAAGTTATACAATTCCTGAACAAACACAACCTCCTCTCTCCCACACAACATGGCTTTTGCCCACACCACAGCACAATCACTGCTCTCCTCTCCTTTACTAATCTGCTTAACCAACTCAGAAATGCGAACAGTTATGTACCCGCTATCTTTTTAGACCTATCCAAAGCTTTCAACATGGCCTCACACCAATACTATTAGATTCTTTAGCCTCCCTATCCTTTGCACCCATTACTATCTCCTCATTCAAAAACTACCTGTCAGATAGACAGCAATCTGTTCAATGGCAAGGTATGCTATCTCCCCTACTTCCAATTACTGTAGGTGTACCACAGGGCTCAATATTGGGCCCACTTCTTTTCTCTATTTTTACAAATAACCTACACACTTCCACCCAACAGGCCTCACTTATACAGTACGCAGATGACTCAATGCTTATCTGCTCAGCCTGATCTCTTAACACTTTAAAAAAGCTCACCCAAGAATCATTCAGCTCTGTTGAAATTTGGATTACCAACATCCAATTTATTCTAAACCCCAAAAAGACTAAACTGCTACTGTTTATACCGCTAATAAATGTAAACCCTCCCCCCTTTCCTTCTTCATTAATTTTAAAAATGGCACTGTCATCTCTACAACTTCCCATACTAAACTCCTTCGTGTAGAAATAGACACAAATCTTTTCTTCAATGTACATATTGCTGAAACCATCAAAAAGGTTCACAAAAAAATAGGAACTCTCTATAGACACAAAAAATTCCTCACAGATAAGGCAGGGATTACCCTTGACCAAACTCACCTACTGTCCACTCTTATGTATGCAGCACCATTCCTGACCCATACTAGAAAAAATGATCTTGACAAACTTGAGTCATGCTACAATAAAATTGCCAGGTTTGTTAACAACTCCGCTTTTAGAACACATCGCTGTCAGGTGCTAAGAGACTTGCAATGGTTAGAACTTCCACAATTACTCAACTATCATCAACTAGTTATTGCTTTTAACATCCTGAGATACCCTGACAAAACTCCTGCATTAAATCAACTGCTCTCTTACTTCTCTAACAGGAGTGGGAGGTTGGCATAATGATTAAGGTGTTTACCTTACAGACACAAGGTGCAGGGTTTGATTCTCACATAGGGTAATTGGCTAGGCTTAAAAGGGAGCTAGCCTTGTACTAAACTATGAAACTAGTCGCCCTCTTCACTGTGCTGACAAAACTCTTCTCACTATCTCTAGGGCTAATAACACTGCAGGGAAAGCTCTTTTCTCTCACGCCACAGCTAAAACCTGGAACAATCTTCCCACCTCTATTACATCTGCTCAGATACCTTGCAGTTCAAAAATTCACTCAAATCATATCTTACTAAGAACTGGAAATGTCCATGTATTACATAAATATCTCTGCTCTTTACTACTCTCCTTAGCTTCCTTCCTAATCTTACCTTCTGTAGAAAAGCCACAGTTAGTAAGCATGAAAAGTCAACTCTAGACTTCTTTGTTAATGCATATGTTTGAAAAGATTTTTTCTTGCTTGACACTTTGTATGTCATTCTGCTTTGTTTTTTGTATTGTCTGTTAAACTGTACTATAGTATATGTTAATTAACTTGTGGAGCTTTTCTCCCCGGGCCTCCACTGTAAATGGACCTTGTCCAGTCGGACTATCCCGGTTAACAAATGTAAAATAAAAAAATAAATAAAAAATAGTGAGGTACATGCCAAATGGGGCATTGTACTCAATGATTGGCCTAATGAGGGAAGAGTAGAGGGAGATGATGACCTCTTTCTTCCTAGATGCAAAATAGTAATATAGGAAACCTGCAGACTCTCAGTCCTGCTCAGTTCAGATTTGTTAAGGGCAGGTACTGCCTACTTATCTTGGTTGACTTTGAAAAAGTAATTGAGGCAGTGAGTGAGAGCAGATCAGTGCACACTGCATAGCTGGACCTCACAAAGGTGTCTGGCACTATCCCACACTTAGGCATTGTAGATAAACTGTCCCAGATAAATGTTAACCCTTATTTTACTTACTGAATAGCAAATTGGCTCACAAATAACACACAGGAAGTAAGGATGGGTAGCTCTAGCTCTCCCAAAAGACGTGTCACTAGTGGAGTCCTCCAAGGTTCAGTCTTTGGGCTACATCTTTTTGGCATTTACTTCTTGGAGGTCAAAGCTAAGGTTAAGTGTCAGTGGCTGACCATGTTAACAGATGACTGCAAACTTGATGCTACCATAAACTCCCCAAAGGACACTTGGATCCTACAAAAGGGCCTGTCCCTAACAGACAGTCAGTGTCAAAACAATGGATTACAACTAAATACCTTTGGCAAGCATGACTTTCCTTGTAACTATCACATTGACAACATACCCCTGAAAGTTGATTCTGTAGTTAGAGATCTGGGAACCTGTGCTGCCAAGGAATTGTCCTCTGATTGCCATGCATCCACTATTGTAAAGATGTCCTTTCATTGCACAGCTTATGTCTAAATATAAAGTCTTATGATAAAATAAAATAAATAAATAATAAACAAAAAATGTCTAAAAGTACTGTATGGCATCCAGATCCAGGGAAGTAATTGTTCCGCTGTACTTGGCACTCATTAGGCTGATCACAGAATATAATGCTCTTACAGTATGTACCTGCCCAAATATTGGTCTCACCTGAAACGACTGCAACACTTTCTCACTAAAAACATTAAGGGCCTAAAAAACCTATAACGTGACTGCGAACCTATGAACAATGACAAGAAGAGTTCAAATTACCACTGTTGGAGGTTCTTACCCAAATTAGAGACTTGGTTATTTGGGTCATCGGTAATAACATTTCAGAGAAAATGCCACACAAGCCAGATGTAAGGCATTGAGGATGATGGAATTAATGTTATGATCTTTATCTTCTAGATAAGCAACTGCATTTATTAATTTGTATAAGACAGGTATCAGACCTATAATATAATTCTTTTTTTTGCCATTAGAAGAATTTGACTTACAGCTTCTTAGGTTAGATCTGAGGAAATTACCAAGTTGCTAAGTGGATACCTGCCTGCATACATAGAAAACTCTCTATAAGGGATTTCCTATAAAAAATAATGGTAGTAATGTATTGCACAGCAGTGTCTTGTAATTCAGGGCCTTGACACTCATGAAACTTTATCTAGAAGTCCTACATATATAACCCACATTCGAAACTACAGAGCAGAGCTGCAGAACAACAATGAACCTTCAAATACAACAGTTTAAAAGCAACTCAGACAACATTTTCATAGATAACTGAAATGATACATAAAAGACTCCTATCAGTTCCTTCCACTAAACAATATACCCAGTACCAGAGAAAACACATTAAAAGGATTAAAATCTCTTTACATTAGTATGAATCAGTTACCTTAACCATCCTGTAGTGACCGTCTAAGCATGCCTCATTAAGTCATCCAGCAGCCATCTTGACAAACGACGGTATCTTCTCTTCCACTAACCTTCCCAAAAACTTACTCAGAGCCCAAGAATAAAAACACATGCATATCTTAACACATGTCTTTCCAAGGCAAGAACTCAGAAATCTGCTCATAAGCATACAAGTAAATAATTTACTAAGATCAGCAAATTCAAACATAAAACACAGATAAGACAACAGTGCTAATACAGCACTGTTGAAACTTTAACTGCCTTCTCACTTGCCTTCACTAACTTTGAGTCCCTAACTAAAAGATATAAAAAAAGTAAAATTGAAAAGACAATCCCCTTCCTACAAAACCATACCTATCAAAAGAAATTCCTAAATAGCCAAATAATTAATAATAAATAAACACATAAATAGATAAAATAAAATAAAATAAAGACAAAAACAAAAACACTCTCCCCAAACTCCAGTTAAAATGAAGGAGCAAATACTTAACTTTGAATAAGTTTGCATTCCTATGCACTTGAAATCATTCAAGAAACTTTTAAATGATGAGTCCAAGTAGTACTACTTGTAGAAAGTGCGCAAAACTCCAAAAGTAGGAAGAACAAGGTGAAACAATAACATATATAAATATGGAAATTGAATAATGAAATATGTGCAGGTGAGGTGTTAGGTATGCATAATATTTGGGGCTGTAATATTAGGAAACCAATTAATGACTTGTTGCTTTGTTGCCTATTGTGTAATTTGTTATATACCCACACAATTACCAGAGTACCACAGATTATATGTATATCTCATCACCCCCATATAAATTTATGTGTGTATGTGTGTGTGTGTGTGTGTGTGTGTGTGTGTGTGTGTGTGTGTGTGTGTGTGTGTGTGCAACTTAGTTTTCTTTAATACAACATAATGTACCAATAATATTTGCATGAAAAATATAATAAGAATACAAAGAATGGTAAGGATGACATTTCAAATATTCTTTTTTTTTTCTGAGTAACTGATACTCTTGAGGTTGCTTATGATTAGAAAGAGGACAGTTTATGATTCACCACAGAGTTCTGCATCTGTTTACAAGAAAACCAAAGGGCTTTCTGTAAAAAAATAGTACAGATCTCAAAACCTGGTTTGAAACTCATTTTCAGGGAACTCTGACAATAACAAATTATCAGGTGTATATTTTTAGGTTTCTTCAAGAACTATTTAATAGTCATGAGATATACAGTTCTCTTTCTAGTTCAATACACAAATCAAAAATTCACATTACGTAGACAAGCAATCAACAGAACAGACTTCTATTAGTTTATAGCAAGAAAGAAGCAACCACTGATTGCAGTTTGGCCACTGGTAAACTTTCACCCATGGGCTGGTCACAACTTTTCACTTCTCAAGGACTTCTTTCAAACTTTAGATTATGTAATAACTGTGATTAGACTTTTTATCAAGTTTTGCTTTTTGACCATCTCTACAATACAGCAACTTCTTTAGCCAAAGTTTTAAAACTTTCTTTTTATACTGCAGAACATTTTTAAGCTTGCAATAAAGTATTACTTGAACAAAACCAAATATTTACACATTTTGATTATTCTGTCAACTGATGAAAATACAACAGTATTTTTTAACTCTTGTCATTTTTATTGTTGCATGTGTAACAATGCTTTCCAACAATACCGCTTAACACAGACATTTTCTGATATAGTGTTCATTCCACATTTATCTACCATGTTATACAACATATTTGACATAGTGCATATAGTAAAAATATCTGACAATGTTTCTTTGAATGTCTGCTCATTCTCACCTCATGTATAACCATAACTCTCCATCATAATTTCAGATTTACCATTCCTTCCCCAAAAGCCCCCCCCCCCCCTTACATATTTTGTTCTGTATTAAGTGCTACATGCCGAATTCGGGGTAGTCCACTTCCCTACCGTCTGATAATTTAAAAGGTTATCTCCATTTAGGCACAGTGAATCTTATCTCAGCTGATCTCTGCACCTCTACTTGGTGCTACCATTCTTAATCAACTCCAACTACAATTTCCCCTGTTTCATCATCCACTATTACCTTTTTGCTCATCACCGAAAACCCCCTCAAATCTTCTTTCACTATTTTATGTGCCCCTTCACAGTTTTTGCATTCAGATCTTTGCTCATCTTCCTGTACAAAGTTCTACATCCCCCCTTTTCAAGCCTTAGCTATCATCTGCCTCACTTTCCCAGTCAGCCTCCTCAACTGGAGGACCATTCCTATGTAAGGCTCAATTTACACATGCACATGTTGTCCCTATTTTTGGAGGTATGTCCCTATTTTCAGGCTTGATTTACCATTTTCTGAATCCCCTTCATTGCATGTGATTTTTGAAGCTATCTAGTACATAGAAAACTACACTATAATTTAAAGTAAGAGGACACATATCTTGCATCTCCCTTTTTGTGAAGCAAAAAATAAATGACCTTGTGTGTTAGAATTTTACAACCCAGTACCTTAAAATCTATCGATTTTATACTGTCTCTGATCATGTGCTTATTTCATGTCATTCTATGTTTTTTAAGCATGTTTCAGAGTAATATGTTGCATTCCTACTGTAAGCAGGAAGTGTTATGTGCTAGTGGTATTCAAATGTTATGTTAATTAGATGCCCAGATGTTTAACTGGATGTCCCTACTTTTTAAGGGCCTTTATTCCTATCTTCAATTACTGCAGGTTGAGAGGCATGTTCCCAGTGAGCCGATGAAATTCTAGTCTTTCATCTCCAGCCCATCCTTCTCCTTATGCATCCCAAAAGGACATAAGTCAGACCTTTCTTGTATCATCTTCCCAAATAATTTACTCCAGACCTCTCTTGCCTCCCTCTAGAGTGGTGTAACCTCCCTACATGTCCCCCATGTGTGCATCTCACCTACGTTTTCCTCCCCACACCCTCAGCACTCTGGATACCATCTGCCTCAGAGTATCTTTACAGGGTTCTATAACATCTGTGCACCATCATTTTATACTAATCTCAAACAGTGCGAGCCTCATTTAACATTGTCACCATTGGTTATATACCTTTCTAACACCAGTGTTCGGCCCATATTTTATCCTTTTTACTTTGTGTATCTCTCAGCTTACTAATGACGTAGATTGTCCATCGACTTTCTGTAGATGATACCAGCTCTTCTCATTGATTCTGTTTTGCTTGGTTCCAATTTTTTTCCTAAAGCTACGCCTACCCTATAATTCATTATTTCTCCTTCTGTATCTTTATGCTTATCCTTGTTCTTTCATGGGATCTTCTGAATACTCGTATCACTAGTGCTAAAAATCTCCCAGTACAACTGCCAGTCTCCTTTCTGTAAATTATATTTCTGTTTGAGAAATGAGAATGTCAGCCATTCATTTACTATTCATCTCTTAGGTCTCTCGCATTTCTAATAACCTTTTCTTCCCAGATTACCAGCTTCCCCTCCAGCTCCTAAGAGCAGCTCCACCACAAATCCCTAATACTTATGTCCCTTTTGTCTGTGTATAGTAATTGATACCCTAGCAACATACGGACCACTCTGTTAGTGCTGTTCTTTACCTTTCTCATCACCTTACCACTCTCAGCCTTCCAGTCCTTTTCTCAGGCAACTCATTCCTAAAAGAAATACAGATATATTTTTAATTAAACAATTAATGTGTAGAGTCTACAATCCTGTTGAGCGGAACGTTCAGACTGTATCATATGAAACACACTTTCAGATAATCAAGTCTCTTTACACCTCCCCAGAATTTTGTATATAAGGCTCAGTTGTTTTTAGGTAAACCATTGTAACAGTCTGATTAACATGTACATTTCTAGTTGAAACTTAAAATCATCAAAATCTTTTCTTTAAGGAATCAGGGAAAAACTGTGTTTAGTTAATGTATTTTTTCTAGTACTCTCAGGTATGAAGGAATCTTTTTAATCTTTTACACAGCACAGCTCAGGACTATACAAAGCAATATTTATTCTGATACATTTGTTTTAATAAAACAGATTGTCTCTTCTGAAAAGTGTATTGTCTTTCCTGTCTTTTAGTGTGCGCTCATTTCTTCATGTTATATGTTTGGTTAAGGCATCTTTGCTCATATCATCTGCCTTGTCACAAGGCAGAGTAGTAAAAGGAAATTTGTTTTTGTATTCACATTTGAACATCAGTCCTTTTGCGACATGTATCTCCACAACATGCTAATTTTTTTCATTGATTGTCACTGTTTTAATGGTGGCAAACTTTATACCCTTTCCTGTACCAGCTATATACTTCTCCGCCATAATATTTATTTCAGGTGATTACTTAGTTACTCTTTTGTGATGTATTCCTTGTTTGCTGCTAAACTATCTGAACTAAATATTGTTAAAAGGTGGACCATTATCAGACTCAGAAAATGTGTGCATGTCAAACACAGAGAAAATTTTTTCTAAATCAGAAGCCAGAATATTGGCTGATGTGAATTTTATAGAGTGTACTTCTGTACAGGAAGAGTCATGTTTCTAATATCTATAAAGAGTGTGCATTACTAATTAGACCAAAATGTTAACACTTCATATTAATACAGATTGCTTTGGACAGGACATAAATCTAAAGACAGTGACATTGGTATTGGTTTATCAGATTAGGCAATCGTAGCAAATTGTTCAGGTATTCCATAGCTGGGAATCATACCATCTCTTTAACTATGGCTTTTGTTAACAATACTCGCAGATTAGTTTTGTGTAATCTTTTTAAACCTCTTTTATAATGCTTCTGGGATTATTAACCTTGGACCTCTTAACTGATATGTGCTGCCTGCAGATACTTTAACATCTTCAGTACATTTTCATACTTTCTGAAAAATGTAAGTATTGGGATTATTTTTATTTTTTTCTTGTGCAATGGACTATTCATACACGTTTCACCTCTTGTAGCATTAAGTCTATTTCACTCTCTATCCCCCTTTCTTGTAAATTTGTATCCCTTGACACTCCACAGTCTGGTACCATATTTGCACACTATTTAACCACTATTCAACTTCTTCTTAAAGAAGATGAGCTGGTATATCCTTCCATTTCCTAGTTTAGCCATTGCAGAAGTAATAATCTCGTCTAATTCAAATGGCTTTTACTTCATTAGAATGCAATGTCTGTCTTCCAATAAGTGAAAATTTGATTTCATTTCAATTACTTGGATCTTCACCTAAAAATAATAGGCATTAGTATTTCTGAGCTTTATGCAAGTATTTTTGCATTATTTTTTTGATAACTTTGACTTTGGTTTTGATTGTCTTTAAACTGTTTGTATTTATTATGTCAAGTAAGACATCTAATCTATTATTACCATATTTTTACAGATACTTGTGGTTTTGTGTCACTGCTGATGCCTTATATTGAACAGATTTTACATTTATTTACATTTCATTTTCTTTGCTTTTCTATGTTGACGCCACTGTGCTTAAGGACCATAAAGGCCCATTTGGTCAAGGTCTCATTTCTTCCAGCACTGCTGTGGTGTCCCTGGCACAATAATGAAGATCGATCAGATATACCACTAGCCAGGCAGCCATAGCAGTTTTTTTATGCCTGCACCAATATACCAGCAATGAAGCTATTTCTAAAGTGTCCCTAACTTCTCTTCTGGTGACTGATGTAAGCGACTACATCAAATCCTCCCTGTGTGTACATACTGCCACTCACATAATAAGGATTATGTAATTAACATATGGTATTTTAAAATATTTTATTTATGTATTTATTTGTTTATTTGAATTCATCATCATATTCTTGCTGTAATGCCTGTATACATTTTTTCACTTTAACAAAGTGTACTTTTACCAATATCACTTGTGCCCATAGCCTTATCTATAGGTGAACTAAGAGGCTGCCTAAGGCATTATTTCACTAGGGGCACTTTCTCAATTTTTATTAAGGAATTTATTTATTTAGGTAAAGAAATGCTACTGATGTGGTAACCCTGTTTAACACAACCATACCTATGGATCCTATGGGGAAGGTGCAGCACAACCAATCACTCACTTTGCAGACTTTCTGCTTCATTCTGTACATAAACCTGGAGAGCAAATCAGAGAGCATTTGAGGTTTTCTGATTCATTGTTTAGCTTGAGAGTAGGATGGAGAAGAAAGTCCACAACCTTTGAACAGTAAGAAGACACCATGGCTGCTTTGGAAATGAGATTCCATACTTGGTGACTCCATAAGGATCTGTAAGGGCATAGTGTAGTTGGGGGTGCAGTTAAGGTGAAGCTTACTTAGTATGGCCTGGATCATTGCAAGTGCATTTTCTTTTCCTTCTTTTTTATCCTGACAGCCAACCAGATATGGGCAGTATTTGGCTTTGCAAGACTAATGTGCATTTGTGTGAAGCAAGATGGAATACTTTACTGTATGTGGCTGCTGCATTTGTGTGAAACTTACTGTGGACATTATTTTTAATTTTATTACAATCAGACATCTGAGGTGTAGACAATAAAAAAGTAGCCATTATTGTTTCATATGGGAATGACTATGGATGAAAATGAGTGACCATGCTGTTGTTTGATCAAACAAAACAGTCATTATTCTTTTTAGGACCACTGTATATTTATATGAAACAACTTGGGATACCTTAATGTGGATGTCTGCTGTGTTTGTGTGAAACAGAGTTGAAATAAATTACAGAGGTGTTATTAAACATTTTTATTACAATAAGACACCTGAGGTGCATAGTCAATCAGTGACTATAAATGCTGGGTATGGAACTATATTTGGATGGCAACGACTGATCCTGCTTTCATCTGATCAAGTAAATCAGTCATTATTCTGCCTCTGCTGGACTAATGTGAATTTGTGTGAAATGAGTTGGAATACTTTATTGAGGCTACTGTTTGGGTAAAACAAAGTTGAAATATATTACTATGACTATTACCTTTTTATTACAGTCATACCTCTGAGATATGCACAGTCATCTAAGTGGCTAAAGCTACTAGGTACCAAGATTGTCTGTGGATAAAACATTCATTAATTTAGCTTTGCAAGGCTTGTGTTCATTTGTGTGAAATATGTTAGAATTCTTTACGTTGATGATTTTAATCACTTTCAAAGACCCTAGTTGTACACAGTCAATGAAGTGGCTGCAGCTAATGGTTATAGAGGCTGTCTATGGGTAAAAGTGACTTTCCTTGTTCTGTGACCACAGTTAAACAGTCACTGATCTGGCTTGGCAGGAGCAGTTTCACACAATGTATTGTAATTGCTGAAATCAATGTAAAGTGATCATTATTATGACATGTGCATGTAGCTGCATTTGTGGATGTTGTAATATATCTAAGGATAATAAGTTGCAGTATTTTTACCTTCCAACACAGTCAACATCAACATTAGATACAATAAGTGATTATCTTTACCAGTCTGGCAATAAGAAAGTAAATACTACTGATCACTGGCACAGAGAGTGGCATTGCCTTTTACCAGTCCTTGTTTAGTTGTGTTTTGTGAGGCATTTTCATGTCATCTGTCTCTCTCTCTGTCTCTCTCTCTCTCTGGTTATTATCCAACAACCAAAAGATATGCCATAAGTGAACTGCAGTTTCTTCAGTTTACTTGTTGATAAGCATGCAGGGTGTGTGTGTGTGTGTGTGTGTGTGTGTGTGTGTGTGTGTGTGTGTGTGTGTGTGTGTGTGTGTGTGTGTGTAAGGGGGCATGTATGTGTTGCAGGGCTTGTCTTATCAACTGTGGGGGCCAATAGTGGCCATTTTTGTCACCCCCCCTCCCAGCTGAATATACCATCTACCACCCCAACCAACCTAACCCCCACCCAATCCCCTTCCACTCTCTGGCCTCCTGGACTTACCTTTATTTCAAATTACATACCATGAATGTATGCAATTACTGTATATTACAAATAAAATAATTATTGTCTTATATAAAAAAGCACAACACTTAGCAGATGAGCCTATTCTGAAGTTAAACTGAAACAAGAAACCTGATAAAATCTTCTTATTCATCATAGCCTTCAACTTTTCTCTCCATTCCCCATGTGCTGGGATGCGAGGAATTCCACATAATTGAGTGAGTGGGGATGGGCTTGATAGTTGTGAGATGAGGAGCCAATGAACATTTTCTAAACACAGTTATACATTCTTCTATAATGGTATAGCTTACTTCCTTCATGGGTTTACAATCACCTCCTGCACCTCCTCTGAACTTTTGAAGTCCCTTGTCCAGTTAATTTTCCTACCTTGATGCAATCATAAAGCTATTGAACTTCCTCAGAATGATTAATAATCATCAGTATCATCTGCATCATCATCATCATCATCATCACCATCACCATTTCAGGTCTCTCTTTAGAAATGCCATCGCTCACTCTCTTCCCCACTTATAATTACTTCTGAAAGTTTATTTTTATTTACCTAAGTGGACTAAAGCTTGCAGATCACTTTGAACAATAGCTCAGGCCACATGGGCAATAGAAATGATTACATATAGAGAAGTGTTATGATAGACACTAAGTAGCATAATTTGACAGATAGGAAGAAATCAGAATGCCTTAACAAAACCCATATGGATGGAGAGAGAGAGAGAGAGAGAGAGAGAGAGAGAGAGAGAGAGAGAGAGAGAGAGAGAGAGAGAGAGAGAGAGAGAGAGAGAATATGCAGAAAATGCAAACAGTTTATTTCATTTTCTGCAGCATACTCCTATCCCCATAACTCCTCCTGAATCCATCCCAACCATTGTTTGCCTTTAAGTTTCTATTTGTTTGTCACCCATTCAATTGCGTATGTGACTCTGAGACTATGCTATCCTTGCAGTTGCTTTATGAGTAAAACTGTTTCTGTTATTGCTTTCCTTAGTTATCCAAGTCAAATCATTTTTCTATCCATCGATGTGTCCCTCCACTCTACATGCATGCACACCTTAGGTTTCACTTTTTTGGGATTATTTTGCTCCTATTTGCATCTGCAGTAAGTTACTCTGCCATCATGTTGAATTGATAACATTTTATCATAGGCTTTGGTGATTAGAAGAAACCTCACATCATAGTTCCTGTTCACTTTTTTGTTTGTGCTTGCTAGTGTTTGTTTTCATACTGCCTGGGGATGACTATTCTATGGTTATTCTTTTATAATCATATTCATTAACAGCCACATGCATAACCCACATCAGCAAGAAGAACAAAAGAGAAAGCAGTACAACCCTCAATCTTTGTTTTAAACATGGTCTTATTATCTTCTTCAACAATAACTGGGGTGGTACACAAAACCAGATGGCTAATACACCTTCAGTTTTGGGTTGAAAACCATGTTGAGCACCCAGCAACAGCAACTAATTACTAATGGAGAATGAGCAGCTAAGAAAACACACAAAAGCCCACACACAATGTCAGCTCTCTATCATTTAATAAAACAACATTTAATGTCACATTCCAATATATGCATACCGGTTTCTGCATCAAGCCTTCATCAGTGCTATAACCATGATCATCACAAACACTTTAAATAATGCACCCCATGTTACCACTGGCCATTACAAATGCTCATTAAGGCCAGGTGCAAATAAAGCACCCAGTTTGATTATCCACAGTTTCTCCTTATAATCTAACAAAGAATGCCAACCCACTTTATTATTTCTATTAAATCAAATTATATCAATAATAATAAAAGAAAACCTTGCAGAGGTATGTTTTACAGTATGTTTGTATAAAGCATTGGTACCTTAACACATCTGATATCACTTAAATGCTCTGACATCCTGAGTTTTAAATGACGGAATGTTTGTCACATGTAAAATGCAGAACATCTATAAGTTGCTAAATATATTACCCAGTCACTACTACAATTACCATGCACCAAAATGTCAAAAACATGTGATGTATTTTTAGATGTGAATTGTTTATCTTTCCTAACATATCTACAAATCCTATAATGTTCACATGGAAAACAACATACCAGCTTATATATTTTCTTATAATGGTTAAACCAACCTGCAATAGTCTTCCCTTCTGTATGTGAAAAAAGACATTTTGGGGGTAATATTTCCCTTAACCTGTCATCCATTAATAAGATATCCCAAAGTTTGTACACTAAATTCCTGAAAAATGTATTATTCCAAAAACTAGTAATAAATCTTAAAGGATGCTGGACCATATTCCTAAGCTGATATTGAAATAATGTTGACCTATGTATTTTATTTGTAGATATATAAGCTTTATTTACTACATGTGTGCAGTACCCTCTATTCCAAAACCTACAAATCAGGTCATTTTCCTGCTACTTTAATTCCTCCGGAGAAGAACACATTCTCCAAAGTCTAAAAAACTATGATTTGGGAATGTTATCAATAATATGATGTGGATGACAGCTAATAGCATGCAGTAATGTATTGAATGATGGGTATTTCCTAAAAATTGAACTACTTAACTCATTACACCCGAGTACTGTCTCCAGGTGCTTCTGCAGTTAACTCCTACTGACGCCTCTAGGCATGAAATATTGCTTGTTCATATTTGCATCAATAATTCCGAAATCATGCTATGTGCTAGGCTTTAAAAGATTTCATCTTAAAGCTTACACAATGGCAAAGCCAAATGCATTAATATTTGATATCTGTCTAGTGCAGGTAAATAGATATTAACTGTTGTTTTTATGAAATTAATTGATATAGATATAATTTTCACATTTTTCTAAATATTTCAGCAACCAAGTAACACAGACAGAACTCCTTAGCCTCATATGAAAGCTTTCAGCTAGATGAATAAAATATTACTGACTGCATGCATGTAACTTGAGTGGTTGCTGAGATATACATTATAAGTTGTTTACACCTTAGACAACAACTTCACCCTTCTCTCACCCCCTAAAGGGCCCATCCCAATACCGAAAGATTGCCAAATTCTGGTAATAACGTCCACACAGGTAATATCCGCACTCTCCAAAACTAAAAATACATCATCCGTGGAACAAGATGACATCCCAGGCTGTGTACTACATGAACTACAAAATGAACTGGCACCTCACCTAAGTGTCATGTTTAATCATAGTGAGAATAAAATCTTTGCATGTACAGCAGCTGCAAGGTTTCAAGACAAAACGTAATCCAAAATTAAATGATGAAACCAGCAAACTGTGGCAATAAACCAATATTTAATATTATGTACTAAAAGCACATATGAAATATAGGAGAAAGAACAGACTGGTTTTGACTTAATAAATCACATAGCCTTCAACAGTGTATAAAACATGAATGAACCAAACTCCTTATATAGTCAATAATAAGAGGCTCAAAAAGCATAATCATGTGATTGATTAAAGGTGCTCATTCAGTCCAGGAGCAAACAAGCCCCCAGCTTAATGATACATTTTTTTCTCTTTCTTATTCAGCATTTGATGCCAGCCTCTCTTGCTGGATCTAATACCCAAAAATTCGATCAATAATTATAAAATTAAAAAAAGCATTTTTATGTACTATAGTATGTTTGTAAAGGGCATTAGTAATTGTTTGGTGTTTTATATCACAAAGATGCTCAGGAATCCTAAATTTGACCGGTAGTGATGTTTGACCAATGTAGAAGTCTGAACACTTACAAGTGGCTAGGTAAATCACCCAATCTGTTTAGCAATTGGCAAAAAAGGAAATGTTATAAACCTGGCTGGTGTTTTTACTACTAAAGCACTTGGTCTTCATAACTCTTGAGCAGTATGTGCAATAGGTCTTGTTATAAGAAAGATTATGTACAAACTACACTTTTGGGGGATCAAGTGGTAGGTTGTTTTCCTTGTGGTCATTGCACATACTGCTCAAGAGTTATGAAGACCAAAAAACACCAAACAATTACTAATGCCCTTTGCAAACATACTATAGTACATAAAAATGCTTTTTTTTAATTTTATAATTATTGATCGATTTTTTTTATTTTTGGATTATGTTTAATCATAGCCTCACCTCATGCTTCATGCCACCCCATCAGTCTGACGAGCCTGATCTGCAAGGGCATGGAAAGTATTATCATGGAACTTATAAACAAAGACATTGGCAACCTTCAAAAACTGGACCCCATCCAGTTTGGGCTCGTGAAGGGACGATCTTCTCTCCTGAACCTGATTGACTTCTTTGATTCAGTTTCCAGAGTTGTGGACGAGGGTAAGGCAGTCCACACAGCCTATCTGGACCTCACCAAGGCCTTCAACACCATCCCCCACTCTGGAATCATAGATAAACTTACTAAACTGGCCATTAATCCCTACGTCACTCGATGGGTTGGCAACTGGCTTACTGACAGAACCCACACTGTAAAAGTAGCCAACTCCAAATCCAGCTCCAGACAAGTGGCAAGTGAAGTACCTCAGGAATCAGTCCTGGGACTGCTCTTGTTTGGCATCTACTTCTCTGAAGTACAGGCCAACACTAAGGGACTCTGGCTAACAAAGTTAGCAGATGACTGCAAACTGGGAGCCATTATTGAAACCCCAAATGATGTGGATATTCTACAAAAGGGCCTTACAGAAACAGATGCTTGGTGCCAGAGCCATGGGCTCAAGCTCAATACTAAGAAATGTACAGTTATCCCCTTTGGGAAAAAACATGTACCCGTGAATTACCACATAGGTGGCAGTACACTAAACACAGAAAGTGTGATAAGAGACTTAAGGACACAGGTGGACAGTGGTCTCACCTTAGATAACTACATCGCCACAACAGTCAGGAAATCCTTCTATTTGGCACACCTCATTACTAAGGACTTTTCATCCAGAAAAAAGGAGGTCATTGTCCCACTGTACTCATCCCTCATTAGACCCATTATAGAATACAATGCCCCATTTGGTATGTACCTCTCAAGACATCTGCAACAACTGGAAAGGCCGCAGAAATACCTCACTAACAGAATCACAGGCCTAAAGCAGGTGCCCTATGCTGACTGTCTAAAAAAAAACTCCAGCTATACTCTGTCACATATCGTCTAGTCAGGGGCAATCTCTGCTTAACATATAAGGCCATGTCAAACCCAGAGCTGTTGGACATGTTACACTTAAAGAAATCCCAATCCCTCAGAGCCACATGCTCCAGGGATCTAACAAAACGTGCTGGAGGGTAGGTTCCTGACCCAGAGACTCCCAAGACTCTGGAATAGACTGCCCATACATCTCAAGCAGAGCGCCTCTTTGGTCCTCTTCAAAAGGAACCTTGACAATTGGATGGGAGATAGGAAATTCATCCCGGGGATCACATCAGTCGCCCTGCTAGACAGAGGTCCAGGGAAGTAAATAGTGTGTGAAGAATTAGCCAGGGAATTGTTATGGCTAGGCTTGTATAAGCCCTAGGGCCGATAGCCTAGTACCAACCTATGAACCTATGAAATATCACAAGTGTAATAGTTACTGCATTTACTGTGACTTATAAAATTCACTTTCAGACCCAGAACCTAAAAAATACTACCACTATAAAAATAGTTTGCGCTGAAGAGTTTTCCATTTATACTTCTTTCATAACCCCTATGGTTCCACAAATATTAAGATTTTTTTGAAACTTGAGGACATAATTTGATTCTGTCAAAAGGCTTAGGCTCTGCCCATTGGAAGCTACATTGCACATTTCCTGAGCTCCATTAGAGTAAATGAGTTAAAGTTCCATCTTGCTGTACTGTAATTTTAACATCCAAGAAGGTAATGCAAGATGAATAAAAATTGACCATAAAGTGCATACCCCACTTGTTCTCATTTAAGTAGTCCACAAATTCTTGTAAATATACAGTATCAGATCTCCAGACCAATCAGCAGTCATCCAAATATCTGTGCTAAATATCCACAGAGTCCAAAAATATATTATGAGAACAATCATGTATAATTTGTTTCTCTATGTAACCCATAAAAAGGTCAGCATATATTGGTCTGAATGAAGCCCCCCATGGCTGTGCCCTTTAACTGTAAATAGCACTGATCTCCAAAACGGAAGACATTTTTTGTTAATACATACTCTTTTAAACACGATAAAAAGTGTTGAATCCAGGGCTATATAAAGACGCCCGATTCAATCAAAATTCCAGTGCTAAGAGCCCTGCCCAATAAGGAATGTTAGTATATAGGGCCAAAACATCCAAAGCACATAGTAGTCAACCTGGTTCAATTTGCATATTCTCGAAAATATTAAGAAATACTGTAGTGTCTTGTATCCAAAAACGTACATGAACCAATAACGGTTTAAGATGTCTAGTCAAAAAAGCAGAAAGCGTCTCTGTTAATAACCCCTTACTTGAAACAATAAGTCTGCCAGGGGGCTTCTACCAATTGTTATGGATTTTGGGCAGCATATAGAATGTCTGATTGGCTAGATCTGGAACAGTCAAATGATGCATTACCTCCTTGGAAATAATACCCACTTCATACACTGCATGTAAAAAGTCAGCAATATCTTTCTTAAATACCAGTGTGGGATCTAAACACATCTGCTGATAAAATAGATGATCTGACAATTGACTCAGGGCCTCATTAACATACATATCCTAATCACAAATAACCACCACTCCCCCTTTATCTGCTGCATTTATGACTATGTCTTTATTTTTACTCAACTCTTGTAAGGCCTGTCATTGTAATGGTAGCACATTATCCCAGTTTTTCTGCCTATCAAAATTATTAATGAAATGTAAATCTTTCAAAACTTGGTATTGAAAAATAGAAACATTTTTATTAGGGGGAGGCATAAACGAAGAAGGCCTAAATCTAAATTCACCATTATCTAAATTAGCAGAAGATTCTTGATAAAAAAACAATCTAAGATTTAAAGTTCTATAGAAAGAAATAACATATTGTGCAAAAAATGTTTTCAGATACAGAATAGCTGGATATAAACCCCAGTCCTTTATTCAACAATTCACTTTCACCACTGGACAAGGAAACAGAAGAAATATTGCACACATTCTGATCAACAGTTATTTTGATACCAAAGAAGCCACACTGGTGTTTATGTTTACGTCCACTCCTTCTAGTTCTCTTAAAGGGGCCTCCATATTAGTTCTTTTAGTAATGGGGAAACAGAAGTTGTAGGTATCTATGTGTCAGTAGTAGATGAAAACTCAGCAGAAATCTCAGAAGAAAAAGAAGATTTCTTCAAAATCAACCTCTTCCTTTTACATTTAAAATTATCAGATGATGGAACCTTAGTAGCAGCAACCTGCACTGTTTTTTATACTCAAATGGTTTGCCTTGTGACTAGTCCTTAATGTCTCACTGGTATTTTCTGATCATATGAGATTTCATCTCTTTTTACATCATCATTAAATCTTTAGACAACACAGATATCTGCTCTGAATATATTGTTTGTTTTTTAAATGGATTATCCAATTCACATAACTCAATTATGGTAGTAGTCAAACTCGCAATTTTACATTCATAAAATGAAATAAGTATTTTAACAAATGAAATAGAAGCCTTTTGTTGGTCCTCTTGCCATTCCTGTAACAATAAATTGTCCATATCTTTAACATATGGTTGAATATGGACACGGAGGCCTCTTGGTGTAATGCCTGTAGCTAAATAGGCTTTGAATAATCTTAAATGCCAAACATGCATTCTTTTTTCCTTCATGACTATGGATAAACTGTGGAAAATATCCACACATGAAGTTAAATCTGATCCCTCATAAATTAAAATTTTGCCACTAATATGTGTCTGATCAAAAACCTGTAAATCATCCTTATTGGCTGAGAGGCCTACCAAGAGTTGAGTTAAATCCATATGTAATAAACAAACAAGCAAAAAATACCTGCAACAAAAAAAATATTTTTGAAGCACTCACTCCCCTATAGACTTAGTTCACCATAAAATACTCAAAACATTGGGTGTCACATAAATAAATTAACAATTGCATCAGCCCCAGAAAATGGACACTAAAATAGCTCATATGATGTGTTGACAACCTGGCTATAAACAAATGATATAAATATAAACATATACTGTATGAATACAGTACTGAATGAACAGCTAACACTGTGAATCATACAAATGTCACATAACTGCAGTACTAGCCACAGGAGCAATGAATGACAGGAAAAGTAGTCTGCTACACTGATGATATTTGTACATACTGCAGAAACAAGTCTACAGGCAGGAAAATGCCTTGTACTTTGTGGTAGTGATTCTTAGTCAAGTCCTGTGAGTCGCATAAGACATATTGATTCTGCTACAACCCAGTGTGGGGCCATATTGGGCCAAATAGGTCCAATTGGCCTAAGGTTGTCTATTGTGTGTGTGTGTAGAAATATCATTGGTTTTATCTGTGGATACAAAAAATGCTGGGATCTCTTCTGCTAGCAGTACAAAAAGAACAGTTACAAAACACATCAAGAACATAAAGATCTTCAGTGCAATGGGCTGCCAGACCTTGGCTATAAAATAAAAATACAACAAAGTCTCACTGTCTTAGTAGGAGGGCCTCATATAAAAGTGGGAGACTAAAATGTTCCTCATTAAGTAGATTTCCTCCACATATCCTTGGTGAAAAATTGTCATCAGCCACTTAGTCATCCAGGCTGGTTTTAAAGGTCACTAGGGAAGTCCTGTACTTGACATGTAAGGTCAGCTTCTCCAAAAAATGGGGAATAGATTGAGACAGCTTGATAACACAGAGGCAAGCTATACTTAACTACTGGCAACCCAAACTTGGGAATGTCCAAGGGAATAGTATGGAACAGCTAATGGCAAGCTCTCCTGTCCTGGGCAGGGTGAGTAAGGAAAATGGATATATTGGCAACCTACAGTGGAGACCAGGAGCATCACCAAATATCTCAGGCTAAATATAGGGGTATTAAGAATGGGATCCATTCCTACCATGGTACTGGAAACACAAAAGACTTGGAGAAATTAAAGTGGGTAGGAATTATTTCTCAATGTCTTTGAATGAGACACACCCACTTCAAGGGTAATTGACTGATTGTCCCAATTATTATAGCATCCAGATACCATGCTTGCTGCTCCCCATTGGATATTTTGGTCCCTGAGCACCACTGAGGTCAACTTCTAGAGAATTGGGGGTCCACTGGGCAATGGATCATGTCTATACCTAGAATGGAAAAATTGTGGGTTTCAAGGATGGATGAGTGTGGAAGTTGGGAAGAACAGCCTAAAGCCATGTGGGGTTGGGTAGGGGTCAGAGGTGGGAGTATAACAGAGGGAAATGCATTGGGCTCAGTATCTGTCATGCCTTTTGCTGGTGTTGATGTGGTAGTTCAGGTTTAGGTCTCTGGAGCAGGTGTTTGCTTTACCACTGGTTTTGTTTAGGTGAAGGAGTTCAAAGAGTGCTGTGTCATTCATAGCACAGAAGGCTAAGCAATGATCACCCCTAAACTTCTGCCATGGGAACCCACCTAGTCAAAAACTGGCTCTGCTTGTATGTATGCACATAAGGTCAATATTACTTCAGTGGGGGCTGGAGACACTGTAGGAATTCTTTATTTCTTTCCTTACAATCAAGCTTCAGATGCATGTACAAAAGGCTGCTATAGCTTGTTCAAGATGAGTGTACTGCCAAGAAACAAGAAGATGGAATACGTTTCAATGATCATTATTTTCAAACTTTCCTTGCAATCAACCATCAGATTTGTATACAGGCAGCTGCCTTTAGTGGTTATGGTTAAGGAGGCATACTGTTACATACCTCGGATATCAACAAGCTGAAATATGTTACTGTAGCCATTTGTTATTTCATTTTTGTTCCACTGAAATTTCAGAGGATGGTACACAGAAGGTAGAAGTCTTTTTGCCATGTGGGTAAGAGGCATACTGTGTATATGTATGACAGCAACAACTTGAAATAAATGACTGTAGCCATTTGCTATTTCACTTTCAACCCAATTTATGGCACAATAAAAAGACAATCCCTGGTGTCTAGTGTTTCCTACCTCCCAGTATTGCAGGATATGCTCTTTAGTCTAGGGGAGTGTTGAAGTGTGACAGACTCACCCACTCACATGCATTCACATATTCAGACACACACACACACACACACACACACACACACACACACACACACACACACACACACACACACACACACACACACACACACACACACACACACACACACACACACACACACACACACACACACACACACACACACACACACACACACACACTCACATCTGAGGCCACTCATCATTCTGCATATACTCACACATGCAGCCACAGATATGCACACATGCACATACCTTCCACCAATACCTGTCCACTAAACTCTCCAGCACTTAAGTCTAATGTCATCTTACCCATTGCAAGCTTTTATCAATGTTTATTAACATGGCCAGCAAAGGTAATTTATATGGTTGTCACTTTTCATTACTGCTGAAACCGGACCAAAGCCATGCCCCCTCACACCTCCCTAACCATGCCCCTCCCCTCTCCTTTTTACACCCACTTCCCACCCATTTTGTGAAATCATGGCCTCATTGGGAGAAGAGGAACATCCTCTTTTTCAGGACTGTCCTGCAGTCGCATTGCATTAGCAATGCTTTTCTTAAATAAAAGCAGATATATTTACAAAACCGATAGTATGTTTATTTTTTAAAACAGAATATTGGAGTTTGTACTGTGTTTTTCTGACTACTGGACAATTAATTTGATTTCCTGATAGTCTAGAAAAAAATGAATAGAAGGCAACCATAGTTGCTTATGCAGCAGAGCAATTGTCTGAATCACTTAGTTGTGTAAATATCTTACTGCAGGTATTTCTAAGGGAGCACATGGCTAATTAGCCTAGGCTGATCCTCTAGAATGCCTCATTAGCATTTGGCATAGGCTGTAGAGATAGACCACCATGTGGTGGTACATCACTGTGGTAGGGCTACCTCTGAAACAGAAGTGATTACAGTGAGGGGTGCACCAGGCTTATACCTCACATCAACCGTTTTGATTCAAGCCCATATGTCTTGCATAAAAGTTGCACACAATGGTGTTATTCAAGTAAATATCACTTGTACGAATGCTACTTTCATGGACAAGATTTCATTATCTATTAGAAATGATTGTAAATTTGGAATTTTTATGTTCAAGCTTTACATATATATATATATATATATTATATATATATATATATATATATATATATATATATTATATATATATAGAGAGAGATTGATTCAGATGTACATGTGTATCTTTCTTTATTTCTAACCAGTAGATAGATATCAAAAAGGTGACTGCTTCTGAATTATGACTGTTTAATCAGAACAGTTGTACAGACACTAGAAACAATTTAACACAATTTAACATTTTCATGTTCTGTGTCATCACATCCTAAACATAAATCGTGAAATCCTGTTACTTTTAGGACAATTATTCTATATAAAAACTTTTAGTATAGGTTGCTACATTAAGTAAAAACTATTTTAGAAAGTTTTTATTTCAGCATTTTAAACAAAACTACTCTGACTGTTATGCATGATTTTTAATGTTGTCCATATTTAGTGTAATTTTAATTCTTCTTTTACTTTATGCATTCGATGTTGTAATTGCTACACTGAAAGTGAGCCTTTATTTTAATGTGTATCTGGCAGCTGATGCAGAGGGCTAAGGTTTTGAGCTGTAGTTCCTGTGTTACAGGGTTTGATTCCTGCAGCCCTCATTTGCCTACTGTGTGACCATGAGCAAATCATTTAACCAGGTAATGCCTGGGGGCAACTGAAAATTTTAGCTAGGCTCCTTTGTAGTACCCTGGACTGGAGGCTTAGTAACTACTTATGAACCTATTTTTGAGTTTTAAATTAATAACTGAACAGGCAGTTATAAAATATTACAATATTTAAGCTTAGGGGTATAAAAAAAGAAAGGAAGATCAATGCAAATAGCAAAATGAGACACAGGTTAGATTATATCCCTGGAGTATCTGCCCCTCATACTGTAAAATGGAAAGGAACTCTTATGAGACAGGATTTAGAAAAGTGTCTTAAAACACTGGTAAGTTTCAAAAAGTTGCAGCTTGTTAAAATCAATGTTTCAGGAAAAAGGTCAGAAGGAGTCACCAAAGAAAAACACTGCAAGTAATCTCCAAGACTGATGGAAGAGCTCTGAGACAACTGGCCTACATTAAGTGTAGTGAGCAGTAAGGCAGTGCCAATATTTGTGACATTATATGAGAAAGGTGAAGACCTCAAGTGGTAGTTCTATGAGGAAGAATCCTTGCAGGTTAAGGGTAACTGAGGATTGCATTACTGATCTTGATTATTCCTGGGAAGTAGTGAGGCTTATGAAGGTTCATCAGAAAGAAAACGCAAGACATAATTAGCTAGCTAAAGGGAGAGGATAGGGTAAGTCAGACAGAAAGGGAAAACATACTCAAGCAGGGCTGAGGAAGAGGACATATGAATCAAGGGTACACAGGGCCCATAGAAGCTGTTGTCAAGTGAAGAAGAGTAAAGCTTGTGAGAGGCATCCATGCGGCCCCTATAAGGAGGGATGTTGCACAAGTGTCTAAAAGGTATCTTCCAGTGGCTTGAACAGGTACTGCATTGGACAAATGAAACTGAAACATAATTTAGAAAACAACATGGGCAAGCGTACTCACAGCAGGTAACTCCACTGACACGTTTGCCTAGTATACTCAGTGAGGCAACAAAAGGCAGTGCATCTAGTGGGGGAGAAAATTAAATATGGCAGCCTGTCTGCTGTCATTAACGTCTTCATTAGTCATACTTAACAAAGTCATACAAGTAATAGTTTTCAAGGAAGTACATTCATGTAGTCTCCTCATCTAAGACACCTAAAGTAAACAAAGAGCAGAAAGAAAATAAAGCAGCGTACAAACATCTGGGCCAGAATTGGTAGGAGGCAAAGAGAAACTGGGAGACTCAGGGGCAGAGTTCAGCATCTATGCTGACATTTTGACTAAAGGAAACCTATCCGCAGCAGTGGTCATTTGGAATTACTTTGGCAGAATAATGATTCCAGTATGACAAATAGTTTAGAAGCAGCCACCAACTCTAGTGTCTCAGGTGACCCAAACTCAATAAGCAGCTCAGTCACTTTGTCCATCCTAGGAACAAATGGGGAGGAGCTAGCGAAGCACTGACGCATACCCTTGGAGGAAAGGAGGAGATGCAAATGCATGGCCTGAGTGAATGTTTGACACTCTTCAACTTACTGCTTGCTGCTAACGGTCATCATAAGTACACAGGACCATGGGCACATATAAGCATTGTGGGCCTCTGCAATGACAAGGACTGCTTGTCCTTCTGGCCATCATAATTGCCTGCTTATCGTGTATGTTAGTTAGGGCACAAAGAACCTTTATGGTTTCCTGTTTGATGGTCTTGCCCAATGGTTGTTGCTCATATACTTCCGGGAAACCTCCACTGCATGAGAATAAATGGACTGTTGTCCAGTAGGAGGAGAATTGATGGTCAGTATGTATGGGTCAAAAATCACATAGAAAAAAAATATTATAAAAATAGGGAGCATAAGTCTTCCAATAAGTGATGGGCAATGATAGAGTCCCCATTGCTATGAACCATTGAACTGGGAGTTGGCAAATGACATACATGGTATGGTGTCCCTATAGAATCAGCAGCTGGTTCGTTCAGGAAGTGCAGTCATGAACAATAACAGGTGCAGAAAGAGCTGCACACAGTTTTGTTTTGAACATGAGACACTGCCATTTCATTGGCTGATAAATTAAATTGCCAAACTTGTTCCTACTGGTCTTTAAGAAACTTGACAGCTGTAACCTCATATTGATCTCATATATAAGTGTCTTGATTATTGTTGAAAGAATAACTGTCTGTTTTTGAAAATAAGGGAAATTATATTTTATAGTCTTGGATTGTCTATTGTATTATGTGTCTGTCATGATTTTTTTCTAATATTAATATTTATTTTTACCATTAGGATCCCCAGACTATGTTAGGTCCCCCACCAGTGGATCAGACGCTACCTTATGGGTCAGGCAGAGGTCACCTCTAAGTAACTTAGAAGCAGCATAATACAATCACATTTCCTGAAGCCTTTCAGAATAGTTCAAGTTTTGCCATGCTTGTATTTTTCTTGCAAAGGATTGTATGTTTTCAAGTTCTTTCAGCCATCCTTTTCAAACTCTTCATTGTGAAGCATTATATTTAATAATGTGTTACATCAGTCGGGTATAAAATGCCCAAATGATTTTAGTGGAGCTGCTATAAGCAACAGAATATACTTTTCTGAATTTTGTAGATGCACACTGCTCAAAGATTAAATTGCTGCCTTTCATTTCATGTATAAATGTTTGTTTTATGCCTCTCCATACCATTTACATCATGTGTGAGGAACAATTTGAAAAAAAAAAATACGTCATCTGAGGTTTCAGGAGGACTGGATTTGGCAATCCCTACCCCTATCAAGTTGGAAAGCATATTACCATATCTAGAAACCTGCCCAGATGTGGTGATGCTAGCCAAGGATTTAATTTGCTACATTAGAATTCAGTTTTGACAGCTGGTGACTGGTAGGAGGTTAGGAGTTTAAAGTTTGAAAACAGAAAGACCTTTCATTATGATGAAGAAATCAGACAAGGAGACACTACTGGGCAGGGTAGCCACACCTTTCAGCTGGCACCTCACAGAAGGACTGAGTGTGTCATCCATATAAAGGAGCGAGGATTTAGACTAATAAACCCCCTACATTACCCAAACGTATGAGTCTTTCAGTGAACCCTTAAATAAGGAAGATACAGCAGTATCTTATGCGTCATTTGACAAGGCATTGCAGGGTGGAAGGACATGTATTTGAGAAGCACTGCTGACTAAACCAGTCATTGGATGAGCCTTCCACTAGTTACCCATTCATCCAGATGAACGCAAATGGCTGAATGAAAATATGGGGATTGTTTCACAAGATATCTGCATGGTATTAGTTTATGCAATGGCTTGTGTAGCATACGAAACGCTAAGTGCATTCGTCTGTTAGATAACAGCAGAGAAGACAGGAGGGAAGGATAATAAGCTCTTAGGATGCCTTCCTGTTTGTAGGCAACAGTGGGTAAGTGGAGTGCAATAAATTTGGAATTTATCATTTTTGATTAAATTTTTTAGCAAGCATGGCAAAAAGGTTGGTAAGAACAAATCCACGACTGTAGTGAAGCAAACCACCTTTATTAAAAACAGACTAAAATAGACTAAGCGCTTTCACCCATTGAATCTTTGGGCTTCTTCAGAGTCAAAAAACAAGAACCAAAAACACGTTTTTATACTTGTGATTCAAGTAAAACCATTAATCAATTAAAAATAAACCAATGACAACACTTTTAGATCTTACAAAGAAACTCTGTGACTCTGTTTATTTTTCTACTACTGTCTTATTTATTTTTATCTTCAGTTGTGGTATTTGAATAAGTCCTTTCAAGCATTTTTGGTTTGGCAATCTTCTCTGATGGGATAACTTGAGAAGACTTAGATTTTGTAATGTATATATCTATGAAGTCTGATGTGTACATTACCATTAAGCATGTAATTCTGAACACAAGATACAGAACCCAAACTTGGATATGGACACAGGGCACCACTAACCAACTAAATTCAAGATTTTTCTCTAATCTGAGGATTAGTACAGGCCACTTAGCATAAATTTGAAGCCTGCATAAACTAAAGCACTGCTGGTGGTTCCCTGCTGGGTGAGGAAACCTATATTTTTGTCTGTAACTGATAGAGCTGCTTTCTGATACCTGCTCCATTTTGTTTTCTGTTTTAAGAAATTTGTTTGGCCTGGTGTTTTTTTTCTGTGTGAGAGCTTGACACTTAAATTATCCAAACTGCACATTTCACGTGATTTTTTTCATTGGTTAAATTGCCTCTTGAGTAATACTTAAATACTTTGTTAAATTCTGGGCCTTTGTCTTTGTTTGAAAATATTTGATGGCTGCATAAACTAAAACACTGCTGTTGATTCCTTGCTAGTGAGGAAACTCATATTTTTTGTCTGTGACTGATAGAGCTGCTTTCTGATACCTGATCCATTTTGTTTTCTGTTCTAGGATATCTGCTTGGCCTGTTGTTTTGTTGTATGTGAGAAGCAGACAATGATCTAGACTACACATTTCACATGTTTTTTTCATTGGTTAAATTGTCTCTTGAGTGATACTTAAATAGCCTGTTCTGTTTAGATTGGGGAAACACTTGAGATTTCTGAAAGTAGTTTTGTTGGCTGGAAGGCTTATTAATCAGATTATCTTTTTTAGTGCCTTTATAAATTCTATATAATTGAGTGACTCTTGGCTCATTTATTTCAAAGCAAAGTACTTTTATTGAATAATCACACTTTTATAAGGTGCTGTATCTATATCTTTAAATTTGTTTGTGATAGCATTTGGTACTGTTTAAATTTGTTTGTGGTAGCATTTCACTCTGGCCACTCCATTACTATGCTTTTAAATTAGGAGGACTGGGATTATTCATCTAGTGGCAGTAGGTGTTTACCTGGTCTATCTGAGCTGGGAAAGACACAAAAGGGCTCTGAGTATTTTTTACAGTTCTCTGCACTTGATTTGCACTGTTCTGATACCTAGATAGCACAGACTAGATTCAGACCTGCTGAATCTAGCCTATTATTGATACACTTGAGCACAAAACCAACCATCTTACATTAAGAAGGGCTCCCTGTACCCTTGTGGCAGAAGGGTTTGGGTCCAGCCTTGTCTGAGCTGGGGATTGCTGGAGGGACTGTCCATTGTGTGCTTTCCTATTGGTAGATTAGCTTAAATGTGTTTTAATGTTGCCTGTATTGCCTTGTGTTTGCACATTGCAGCACACTGTGCAACAGGAGTTAGTGATGCCCTATATACATACAAACATCTTGAAACTCATTTTTTCCCTGTCTGTCAGTGGAACCCTCCCAAGCTTCCCTACTGCACTAAGGGCACACTGAACAGTGTTGCCACACTTGTCATCCATAGCCTTCAATAGAAAAAGCACCTTTGTTAGTCCAAGCACAAAAACTGGCCAAACTAGCCCACTCCCTTCCCTAATAGTACATACTGTCAAAACCTGCTATAATGGATGGGCAGTTTCCCATTATTTTACCAGCCATCCTGATTGACACGGGCATCTTGAAGCAATGTAATAATTGCCTCATGTATACTGACAACCACTTACTCCTAAAACAAACAAATACCCTATGTGAGAGACGTAATTACTCTATGAAATCAGAATCAGTTCTCTCATGTAACAACAAACAGGACATCAAACAGGTTGTCAGCATACACACTTCATCTCTGACACAAAATGAGGTCATGACACATAAACCCACATAAGCGGAGGTACTCACTAGAAGCCCACCACAAGATCAGAGATCTCCCAAACATAAACTAATTGAACACACTGCTATGCAAATAGAAACCACTACACGTAATAACACATACTTAGGCAAAACACCTCAAAACATAATGTCTTGATCATAGGCAACTCCATAGTTAGACACCCAGATGCCCCCCTCACCAGGCAGGACAAGGAGAAGGTCACGGTCAGCTGCCTGTCAGATGCCATGATACATCAAATCACACATGCACTCAAGTCACTCAACAACAAGTACTGTTATGACTCTGTCATAGTACATGTTAGGGTGAATAACTTCAGATGTACCTCTCTGGATTATATGCAGAGAGACATGACTGAACTTTCAGATTATTTGTCCCAGGCAGGTATAAACGTAGCCCTAAGCAGCATTCTACCTTCACCCAGGATGATGCCACAATATAAACAAAAAATGATCGACTTCAACAATTGACTTAGCTTGTGGTGTCTTCCCAGACGGATCCAGTATCTGTCAGCCTGGGAAAGAGGAGGACAGCAGTTGGGCACGCAGAGTGCCAAATTTCAACAGTTACATACTTCTATTACTTCTCTCTCATTGGTGGTGGCTGATTTAGCTGCCAAGGTGGATGGATTTATCTGGAAAAAAGAAGTTAGAATGGAGGACTGCATATGTTCTAACATATCTCAACAATCGGATGTTTCATTTTTCACTCATGCCCAAAGATCTCATGGCTTGGCTGCAAGGGACCAGAGAGACAGTATTTCTTTAAATCTTAGTGGTTTTAATACAGCTGGCTGTTGGCGCAATGCATCAGGAACTGTTATAACAAATGGCGGCGACTTTTTAGTAACTGAATGATTGAGACAAGATGTTACTTGGGGAAACGCAAGCAGCAATTTCGGAGATAACCTAGGTACTTTGGACATGCAAATTGATACATTCCAGCAGCTTGTCTCTCAGTACAAAAAATTGCAACTTGAAAATTGTTATTTGGGTGAATGTCTTTGGCGTGAACATGTGCCTAAGGGATTGCAGATGTGGAGATATCCGACAGGACTTATAAAAGACTCAGTCATGCACTGTGAACTGATTGCTTTATTTAACAGGCACGGTTGTAATTTGCTTAAAGTTTTAATGGCTGACAATGTTTCTAAAATGTCTAGTCTCAACTCCGAAATATGCAAACTTGATGTTAGCATTAGAAATGACCTATTGTTTGTTCATAAGATTAATGAGTTTAAAGCTGTTATAGATAATGTGGATAGATCTGTTTCTAAATTAAAAATGAGAAAGGAGAAGAAGTTGGTGAGGGATAAGAAGGATTATGATAATCGATGAGCTTACCCTGATCCTCCTTTGGGGCAACAAAGTACCCAAGTGGAGGCAATAATTTTATTTATTTATTTTATTTTACATTTGCTAACCGGGAAAGTACAACTTGGAACAAAACATTTTTCAGCAGAGGCCCAGGGAGAAACGCTCCATAGGTATGTCTTTGTAATATGGGAGGAAACCCACATGAATGCAGGGAGAACATGCAGACTCCACACAGAAGGCACCCCAGCCAAGAATCAAACCAGAGAACTTCTTGCTGTGAGATGACAATGCTAGTGCTGCACCACTGCGCCTTCTTTGCAGGGAAAAATTTTAACCCCCCTCTCAAACAAATTCGCCCAGGCAGTAGTAACAGGGACCTGACTTAAATTATATATTCTAAAATTATCCTCAGTATTACTCACAACAATACACGTTTGATTAGTTTCTGTGTGACTGTTCACATTTAATTCCTCCTGTAATGAGATGGGTTCTGCCCCCCCACATTTAATAACAATGAGACAGATTTTGAAACAGATGAACAGGACAATGCCTCTATTAACAACAGTTACCCTTTAAGGTTCCCACCTCTGAGGTCGCAGAGACTTATGAATCAGAGGAATGGTCAACTGAATCAAGACATGTACACACAACAGTACCAGTATAGAGGGAGGGGGAGGGGGACAGAAACCATCTAATTACAGGAGGAATTAAATGTGAATGATCACACAGAAACTAATCAAATCTGTATTGTTGTGAGTAATACTGAGAATGATTTTAGAATATATAATTTAAGTCAGGTCCCTGTTACTACTGCCTGGGTGAATTTGTTTGAGAGGGGGTTAAATTTTGTCCATGCAAAGAAGGCCAATTTGGTTGAGAGTATCCTGCAGTTAAAAACATTTAGCAGTTAACTTAATTTAGCCTTACATTTTAAAGATTCCAGAAGTGTGGCACCATCTAATGACAATTTAAAGAGACCAAGTACATTCATCTCCCCCCCACAAATCCCATGGTAGGATTATTCAAAAAACTATGTGAAACTGACATTAGGGAAAATATCTGTAAGATGACTTTGTATGGCAGTAACAACTTGACCCAGGATGAAATAGAACTATTACAGCATATCGCTATGAATAAATCAATCAGAGTAATGAACCAGACAAGGGTGAGGAGTTAGTAATCATGGACACCAATGATTACATTAGTAGAATTTTAGAGATTTTGTATAGTGATACCTACACTGAGATCTCTCGGAATGAGTTCAACATCACCCTAGAAGAACATGCTTTTTTGGAAATGTTGTATCCTAGGATTCTGACTATTTTTGGAATCCCTAAGATTCATAAAAGTATCAATAATCCACACCTCTGCTCAACTGTTGATGCCAAGGCATCCAAGACTTTCTGTTTGGCTAAATTCATTGATTCCAAGCTTAAACACATCTTACAACACAGACCTTTCCTATTTAAAGATTCATGGAACTTTGTATCCAAGATTAGTCAGGACCTATATGAAGACAAGTTATTAATGGTTAGTACAGACATTTGTGACCTTTTTTTTCTGTGATTCCACATGACCAAGGGATTGAGTGGTTCTATGACTATTTGTGTAGTAACACCAGTTTGGACCACAACACTATCTTTACAGTCAGGACCTGTGTGGAACTTGTTTTAGACAACAATTTCCTGATTTTTGAAGGGCAGCTATTTAGGAAAACACAAGGTGTTGCCATGGGTGCCTGTTGTGCACCAGTGTTTGCCAACATGGTTTTGGCTCAGTGGAAAGACATGTTTGTCCTGAACTCATCCTTTAGAGATTCTTGGGTACTTTATGGTCATTACCTTGACAACATAGTCCTGTTGTGGAAGGAAGGGAGGGATCAGTTGGATGCCTTTTTTGAATATTTGAATTCTGCTACCCCGTTTTTGAGGTTTACAATGAGTGTCGATGAAGACACCCTTAACTACCTTGATGTCACTTTGAAAATGGATTATTGTAGCAAGACTTTTGTTTCTTTGTTGTACAGGAAGCCTGCTTATCCAATATGCTTTTGCACTTTGACAGCTGGCATCCCATACATCAAAAGAAGGCCCTTTTAAAAGGGCAATATGTGAGATTAGCCAGAATGGTATTTGAAGATGACCAATTTTCTGATGAATGTGTGGTTCTATTGGGTATGTTAATTAAAAGGGGCTATCCTGAGCAGTTTGTCACAAAGATTATGGACAAAGTGAAAAACAAAAGGTTTGATGGTGTTTACCGTGCACTTTTGGTTAATAGGGTTGGCTTGGGGCAAATTGTTGCCTCTGAAAACACCACCAAGTTTGAGAGGGTTTTAGTATTACCATTTATTTACCATCAATATTTTTGACATTCGTAGTATTATTTTGAAACATAGGCATGTATTCACACTTGATCAAGAGGTATATAATTTGGTAGGTAACACTCCTACCATTGTGCGTAAAGAAAGACACCTCTTTTAAAGGTATGTTGGAGAGAGTTTCTATCACCTTGACTGAAAGTGGTAGTTTCAAATGTGGTAGATGCCCTCAATGTAAATTTATGGTCAACGCAAAAGAGATAAAAATTAGACATTTTGGTACATTAAGACCAAAAAAGAAATATTTTTGCTACTCCAAAGGGGTAGTTTATGTCGTTTTGTGCCAAGTATGTGATGGGCTTTATGTAGGCAAGACCAAGAGGACTATTAAACAGAGGGTCTATCAACATACCTATGATATCCTTAATCAAAATGAAAAAAAAAAACACCCTCTTTAGGCATATCAGGGATCATCCAAGTCATTCATTCAGGTTTTGTGTTACTGACAATGTTGACCTAGGGCAATGTGAGGGCCCTTCTGATGATTACCTTGAATGTTTAGAATTAATATGGCAGGTCAGGATGAATGCTTGCATTCATCCTGGACTTAATGACAGACTTTTAATATGTCCTTTGTTGAAATTGAAAGCTGCTTTTTAAGTTTAGAGTTTTTATATATTTACAACATTTAAGTGCATATTATTTTTGGAATTTTGTGTACATGTTTTGATTGTATATTTATGTTTTACATTTGATTGTCATTGTATTTATGGGGTATGTTTTTAGTTTAAAGGTTTCCCTGGAAATCAATTAGTTGAGGGTGTGTGTGTGGTTAGTGGTTAACCAATCAGTAGGCAGGTGTGTGTGTATTTAATACAATGTTTTTTATTATTTTCACTTGCTCTGAAGAAGTCTTGTATTTTGAGACAAAAGTAATCAATAAAATTACATTTTGCTACCTGTATTGCCCTTTGCTGCCTTCTGATTCATTTGTTATCAGCCTGGGAAGATATGGTTGACAGGCCACACTGCTTTGCCAGAGATAGTCTGCATCTCTCTCATCTAGGCTTTCAGATACTGGCAAAGGCAGTTGCCTCCCCAAAGTGTCTTTTTTTAGGCAATGTCAAAACAGCAACATTTCCAATGTAACAAAATCCACTCTAGACAAACTCAAGGTTTTGCTGCTTAAAGCTAGGAGTCTAAACATGAAACTGCACTCCCTGGAAACACTCCTCACCTTGGAAGATGCTAACATCTGTGCAGTCACTGAGATGTGGCTCAAGGTCGTGGAGAACACCTCGGGTCTACAAGGCTACAATGCCTTCCACACATTCAGACCTCAAAATGAGCATGAAAGAACTAAAGGTGGAGGTGTATCTACCTTCATTAAAGCCAAGTAAACCTCGAAACTAGTCAAACAGTGCAACTCTCTCAAACTACTCTATGTCCAATAAACTATAGGCAAAATACCATATTACATCATTGCTAGCTATAGGTCCCCAACCATGAACCAAGAAAAGCACACTGCCTAGCTGCACTTGCTGGAGTCACTCTCCATACAGCCCATCACCTTAGTCATGGGAGATTTCAACTATCCTTCCATCGACTGGGTGACACACATGAGCATGAACATGCTTGTCCAAAGGTTCCTGGACTTTGTAAGTGCAAATGCTCTGGAAAAGATAGTCTGCATCCACACAAAAGGATCAAATGCCCTAGACATAGTACTCACCAACATGGGGGGGCACTGCACTCCACCCTGTGTGATGCCCTCCCTGTAAGGTCGGACCATAGTTCAGTCTCATTTTCAGTAGCTACTGCACCTGTCACAACCACAGGAGCAACAAAACTAAAAAAAACTTTTCCAAAGCAAACTACAGCCTATTAAGTGATGGTATAAAACGTTTTATACCACCTGCAATCACAGGCAACAATAACTCCTATGCAGAGGTGTACACAAATGCCTTGTATAAACACTTCAGCAACTGTATAGACTTGCCTCTACCTGACCAGATTAAAACCAGGTCCTCCTGAAAAAGCAAGCCACCCTGGTGGACCTCAAGTATAAGCAAGTTATATAACAAAAAGGAACTGACTCAGCGGAGGAAGAATTCCCTCTGCAGCTTGAACAAGCAAATCAGAAATCTTGTAAAGTCCTCTAAAGCTAATTCCAAAGCTAAAATAGCATCCCTAGCTAAAGATAATCATAAGGCTTTCTTTAACTACATCCAAAATCTGAAATGGAATGCCCAGCTATGTAATAAACTGGTAGTAGATGGTACCACTTATACTATACCAGAGGAAATTGCCAACCTTCTAGCTGACAGATTTGGCACAAAATTCACCCCTCTGTCCCCACCAGCCATACCCCAAAGCATACCTGACACTAATCTTCTGTCTATTATCTCTGGAGATCTGATCACTTCTGCACTCTTCAAGGCCAAAAACACAGCCTCAGTGGGGCCAGATAACATCTTGGGTTGCTTGTTAAGCAATCTAAAATAGGACCTAGTGGACCCACTTGGTGTTCTCTTTAACTATAGCCTAAGAGCTAGCTTTGTTCTAGCAGAGTGGAGAACAACAACAGTAATCCCCCTTGCACAAAGGTTGGCCATCAACTGACCTGAGAACTATAGACCCATAAGTGTAATCAGCCTCTTCTGCAAGCCCATGAAAAGAATCATCATGGACCTTATCAACAAGGACATAGGCAACCTTCAAACTCTAGAATCAACCCAGTTTGGCTTTGTTAAGTTTCGATCATGCTTATTAAATCTACTAGACTTCTTTGAGAAAGTCACCGAAGCCCTGGATGAAGATAAGACAGTGCATACTGTCTGTCTTGACCTAACAGGGCTTTTGACACAATCCTCCACTCAGGTATCACTGGGAAACTCTACCAGCAGGGGATTAACCCTTGCATCACTAGATGGGTAGCCACAGACAGAACACATACCGTCAAAGTTGGTGACTTCACCTCTACCAGTAGACCTGTCTCCAGTGGCGTACTACAAGGACCTATGCTGGGCCATTTACTGTTTGGAATCAATTGCTTACCAAATTCTCTGATGATTGCAAATTGGGTGCAATCATCGAGTCCCCCAATGATGTTATCATATTACAGGAGAGGCTATCACAGACAAATGACTGGTGCCAAAGCCACGGTCTAAAACTAAGCGTAAAAAAGTGCATTATTATTCCCTTTGGCAAAGTGGAATTCCCTGCTAATTACAATATTGACAGAACCCCCCATAAGTTCAAACCCAATGGTGCAAGATCTGGGAACACAGGTAGATAGCAATCTGAAATTTGACCACCAAGTTTCTACAATGGTAAAGAAAGCCTTCTAAGTTGTGCATCTTATAAGTAAGGCCATCGCATCCAGGCCTAAGAATGGTATAACTCCACTGTACTTGACCCTCTTCAGACCATTACTAGAGTACAATGCTCCCTTCTGCATATATATCACAAGACACCTGCAACAGCTAGAGAGACCACAGAGGTTTCTCACCAAGAAAATACAGGGCCTCCAAACCATGCCTTATGTGGATTGACTGAAAGCCCTATCACTGTACTCTGTATCATATAGGCTGCTGAGAGGCGACTTGTGCCTGGCCGACAGACCACCTCTGACTCTACCCTGATGGGTATGCTGCACATCTGCAAATCAAATGGTCACTCATTGTAGTGATCTTAACTTAGCCTGAGACATTACAGAACATGCTGGAGAGACAGATATATCTCCAAGAGATTGCCGCTACTCTGGAATAAACTTCCAATTCATGTGAAGCAGAGTTCCTCACTGACCCTATTCAAGCACAACCTGGACAAATGAATGGGAGACTGCAAATTCACCCCAGGAGTGGTATCCATGTCCTTCATGTACAGGCATAGTTGGTGTTTATAAACAACTACTGACGGCAAAATCAAAGTAAACAATGGACGAGAGGCTCCCAGAACACTCCAACACTTTGTAATTTATTGTAGTTAGCGCTTTCACTGGGGTTAATACTCCAGCTTCTTCAGACTAAAAAAATTACATAAACTTTCAGCAAACTTAAAAACACACTTAAAATTCACACACCCAATGAGAATCGAACATCAATGGTGATGTCACTAAAACTAATATCGGCTTAAAGCAACAGTATAAAACCTAGTTAAACACTAGTCATTCATAACCAAAAGACATCCTCGCTGTGGTGGAATACAACTCCAATATGTGTACAGCTTTTGATTACAAGAATGTAAACATATTTAGCACTAGTGCAACAATGTATTAATATCAGAAATAGTTACCATATTATACATATAAAAACTACATTAGTCATGTGGCTACGAAATACTAATTCAATATAAATGCTGTCAACGATGATAAAAGTAATAATATTGCCAATAAATTCCTAAAGCATCTTAACTCATATTATTATTATACACAAGCTTTCCCATCCAAATAAGTGAATGATTAAATAATGTGCATTTAAATACGCTCTAAAACCTAAATATAGTTTAATACTTGATTCATTAAATGCCTACACACTATTATCTAGCAAGTGCTTTCATTTTTAGTAAACATTTTATTGATAGAGCCTCATTCAACCCTGGTGGGGTATGGGCTCCTGTCCGAATTTGTCATTCTAACTCTGCTTCCTCCAGTTCTAACTCCCAAGGACCTCCTCTAAACTTCTGCTCTACTTTTTGTATCACTACAAATGAAAACCTATGGAGAGGAAATTCCAAGATGTGTTTTGCTAATATGTTGGTAATAACATTATTATTAATGTACTGATGTTCATAAATTCTTTGTTTTATCTTCCTCTCAGTTTTCCCAATATAGTAAGCCTCGCAGTGATCACAGACCACTGCGTAGACCACCCCCTGGGAATCACAATTAAACTTGCCATTCAAAAAGTACTCTCTGTCCCTAATTTTTATTTTATTAGTTACTTTAATGAATTTGCATTGGTGGCATCTACCACACTTAAACATACCTGTGCAACCCTTAGTTGTTTTTTTAGAATTCTCAACCAGGCTTTTCAGGTTCAAACCCCTTCTATAGGTTAATTGGGGGACTTGACTTAAAGATTTCCTTAGGCAGTGATCTCCCAAGATGAAAGCCCAATTCTTACTAATAATCTCTCTAATATGCTGAGAATCTAGACAATAAGTTGTCAAAAATCTAGTGACCTGCCCAGAACTTTGTTCACATGTAGAGCTAGTATCTAGATCAACCTGTGGTAAAGAGGAGGCTATATCATACCCTTTAAAAGCCAAGGGAGAAAATGTCCTGAAAGTTTTTTATTGATGACCATCAAATATCTGTTCAACAAAGGCCAGTGGGTAACCCCTCTTACAAAACATAGATTATAGAAGTTCACATTCTGTCAAAAAGTCTACAAAATGGGTAGCCTGATATTGGCAGGAGATTTCAACTGTATAATAAATGAAAAAGATACAGATTCTAAATCTAAAAGAAAGCGCTTTTAAAATTTCTATCTCCAAGGCGCTTTTAAAATTTATAGATACACTATATTAAAAAGATATAAACGAATTTGCAGAACCAGACTCACTAATATTTTCATTTTATTCTTATAGATATAGAACTAACTCCAGAATAGATAGAATATATGTAGCCAATGACTTAATAACAAAAACTGACAAAGTCAAAATTATAAATTGTCCCTTATATGATCATAATGTCATAGTCTTTGAGATAGAGCTTACTCCTTTTCATTCAAATCCCACTACTAGGATACCTTCCTATATCACAAAATTGACAGAATTTAAAGAATTTTATGAAGAAACAATCAAAAACTTTCTAGAAATAAACTACACAGAGGATATTTCAGAAATATATGTCTGGGATTCATTAAAGGTAGTTACATATGGGAAAATATTATCCTGGTACATAAATAAAAGGAAGTCATGGAATAAAGATATGCTAGATTTACAAAATAAAGCAGATGAATTGAAACTGGAAATACAAAAGGGCAATACTATTCAAGTTCAAGAACTTACACAAATCAATAAGAAGTATGCAGAATTGTTACATCATACAATTATGATTAACTTAGAAAAGATAAAAATAAACTCACACTTTTCTAATCCAGCACACTTGAGATAATTAATAAACAAAAAAAATAATCAAATCTAAACAAATAAAAGAAATATTTATTCATAATACTAACAAAAGAGTTATGGATCTAAATGATATTTTAGAAGCATTCAGACTTCAATTTAACTTTGATAATTCCCTAAACACCCAAGATACACATACAAGGGATATAAAAAAATACTTAGAAAATAATATTCATATTAAATGAACACAAGAATAAATAGACATTATAAACAAACCAATCAATATGACAGAATTAAAATCACAAATTAAAAAGCTCAAGACAAATAAAGCACCTGGCCCAGACAATATGCTGCCAGAAATGTATAAATTAATACCCAATCAAGCCATATCCTTACTATTAAACGTATATGATATAGCCAAAAAAGATTTGAACATACCACCCTCTTGGAAATATTCATTGATATCCCCAATTATCAAACCAGATAAAGATAAGAAACAGTGCTCTTCATATAGCCCAATATCATTACTCAGTATAGACTGTAAGATGTTTATGGCTATATATGCAGATAGGATCAAACACTTTCTTCCTTTCTTAATTCACAAAGATCAAAAAAGTTTTATTAAAGGAAGAAACACTTCAGATAATATTAAAAGAATACTAACATTAACAGACTATAGCAAACATAGAGTCCTAGATTTAAATGTAATCTCATTAGATATTAATAAAGCTTTTGATTCTGTTAACTGTAACTTTCTTTCACTAGTTTTAAAAGAATATAACTTTCCTTCTAATTTTAATAACCTTATTTAAATACTATATGAAAAATCTACTGCATATGTTAAACTAGGATCACACAGATCAGGCCCTATACCAATCAAAAAGGGAACTAAACAAGGTTGCCCTTTATCACCATTGTTATTTGCATTACTCATAGAACTCTTTGCAAATCAAATCAGATCAAGCAATAACATAAAGGGCATTTGTATTAATAAAATGTTAAACCTTAAAATCCAACTCTTTGCTGATGACATACTTTTAACTCTCTCAGATGCAAATGAGTCTTTGAATGCTCTATTTAACTCCATGAATAAATTTCAAAATATTTCAGGACTAAAATTTAATGAAAACAAAACTAAAATTATGCCCTGTAACTGTAAAAAAATATATAAACAAAAGATTTTCCAAATATATAATAACAGAAAATAAATTATTATACCTGGGAATAAATCTACTCAATGAATTAACATATTCTCTAATATTTAACTATAATAAAATACTAGACAAAATAGAACAAACAATCGGTTACTGGAATAAATACATCTTTTCAATAGCAGACAGATTATATCTTATTAAAGCAATCATATTTCCCAAAATATTATACTTAATACAAAACTTTTCATTGCCACCTCCCAAATATATTATTCAAAAATATAATAAACTAATTTTAAATGTTCTATGGTTTCCAAATAAACCCCATATACCCTTAAATAAGCATTTACCAGATTGGGAAGATGGTGGAATGAATTTACTGGATATTGATTTATATATTACCTCCTCTGTTATTACAAATATAACACTATGGTTAAATAATTCATACACACCTATATGGAAACAAGCGCATGAGCAGATTTACATAGAATTTAATTACAATCATATACAAGACAATTTAACTGTAATATCATTACCCCTTATATGGATGTTAAAAGATTATTTTGTAGGGAAAAAGAATAATATCAATAAATTACCATCAAACTATATAGGCTCTACACTATCAGTGCTAAAAACATATATAAACAAAATACCAAATATTAATTCTTGGATTTTTCTTATTTTTCCCTATAGCTTTTACACCCACTATTCTAGACGCAGCCCAAATCTCTAAAATGAATATACTCAAGGAAGAATCATTACTCTTTTGGCATCAACTTATAGAGAAAGGGAAAATACTAACAAATGAACAGATAACTCACAATTATAATATAAATAAAGACTACTGGTTGCTTTTACAAAATCTAAGACATTTTCTTATAAATAAAGTAGAACAAATGCAACCTTCAGTTAGACATGAAGCTCCAAAACTCATTGAATACCTTATTCTTATTACAAAACAACCTTATCAGGGTACAGGTTACTTATTAAGAAACAAACCAGGTTACTTATCTAATATCTATAAAATTGTTAAAAAAAACAAAAAATTATCATGAAAAATCACACTGGGATTATTATACTTTAATAAACAACCATCCTCCAATTGAAGAAGAAAAAAGTAATATTCTAAAATCTTCCAAATTTTCTACATTATCAAAATACTGGCAATTATTCACTTGGAGATATCTATACAGAAGTTTCTATACACCACATAGGCTAGCCAAAATGTTTTCTAGTGAAGATCAATGTTGAAGATGCCAAATCAAGATAAAAGCAGATTGGCAGCATGTTTTTATGAATGTATATGTCTCAGTATGTACTGGAAGTCTATTAACTATTTTTTTCAGACTGTTTATAATGATAATTTTCAATTAACAAAGTCTATAATTTTATTCAATTCTCCTATTTCAAACTGTGTACCAAAAAAAGACTAAAATCTTAAAGTCACTATTGGCAATTTCACGTAAAATCATAACTATACACTGGAAAAATGAGGCTTCTCATATGTTCAAAGAATTTAAGAATTTAACAGCAACAGTTGCTCACATGGAAATATTAACAGTGAAGAACAGAAGTAAAAGATCTACTTCATACTATTACTCTTGGATGAAAGTACTGGAAATACTCAAAATGATCGATTATGTTTCTAACTTTATATAATATAGAATTTCAATGTTATTTGCATAGACACCAATGTAAATAGTTTTATTTTTATTTATTTTATTTTACATTTGTTGACCAGGCTAGTCTAGCTGGATATATGTCCATTTTCAGTAGAGGCCCGGTGAGAAAAGCTCCAGTAGTTATGATAATTTTAAACAGAGGTAGGCAATACAATGTTAGGTGAGAGAGCAAGTTAATACAGAAAACATACAATATAATCAGAGCAAAAACGAAAAGCAAAGTAGACAAATGTTCTGTAAAAAGTCATACAGTATGTAACAGGTCACATATATCTTTGTAGCTGTTACTTTATTGCAGTTATATCAAGGGTATAAGGAGCACAAGAAGATAGAGAGGAAGACTCAATTAGTCTTGGTTGTTACAGGAGCATAGCCAGTGTTTATTGAGATGAAGTTTTAATTGTCTTTTAAAAAGTGGGAGAGAAGACAAAGATAGGATTTCAGAGGGTAGTTTGTTCTACATTTTTCCAATAGTGTTGGAAAAGAGGCAGTCACCTGCAGAGTTATTGGGTTTGGTTGTTTTAATTAGTAGTTTGTTGGAAGAGCGAAGTTGTTTCAGGTTATTATATGGTGAGATGATGTTAGAGAGTATAGGTATTTTAGTTGGATGGTATAAGATCTTATGAGTTATTAAAAATTGTTGAAGTAGGAGTTGGTTTGGAAGTTCAAGCCAACCTAGTTGTTTTAGGTTCAGGCAGTAGTGAGTTCTATATGGGGACCCTGTGGTAAATCTAGCAATATTATTGTAGGATGTAGATAGTTTCTTAAGGTTATTTTGAGAGAGATTTGTGTATATGGGGGAAGCATATAGAAGAGTAGACATCAGGTGAGATCTAGCTAAGGTGGTTCTTGCTTCAGGTGTAAGGAAGGGTTTCATTCTGTAAAGGGATCCTATTTTTTTATTAACTAATTTTATTGTATTGTTGATGTGAGAGTCAAAGCTGAGATTATTGTCAATAGTAATTCCTAAAAGTTTATTAGTTGAATCTGGAGTAATAAGGGTGTTATCAGCGGAAGTAAGAGTGAAGTTGAGTGGGGTAGATTTACGGGAAGGTGAGAACAATAGCAATTTCATTTTCTTGGGGTTAAGGAGTAGGCAGCGGTCACAAAACCATTGTTCGACAGTGGTGAAGGCTTTTTGAGTGAGTGACTGAAGTCCAGTTTGAGATTTAGCAGAGCAGATTATAGTAGAATTGTCTGCATATTGTATGCAGGTAGTATTTGGGATAGCTGATTGGAGGTCATTAATAAAGATAGAAAATAGAAGGGGGCCTAGGACAGAGCCTTGAGGTACACCTAAAGAAATAGGAAGGAGATTAGATAATGTGTTTTTCCAGAGAACTGCTTGCTGACGATTTTCAAGGTAAGATGTAAACTAAGTTAGGGAAAGAGGATCAAGTGAGAGAGATTTTAGTACGTGTAGCATAAGTTTGTGGTTAACCATGTCGAAAGCTTTAGATAAGTCAATAAAGACTGAAGATGATAGGTTATTATTGTTGCGGTTATAGTTGATGGAATTGGTAAAGGAGAGTAATGCTGTGATAGTACTGTGGGAGGTTCTAAATCCGTGCTGGCAGTTAGCAAGTAGGTTGTTATTCAAAAGGTGGTTAAGGAGTTGCTTATGGATACATGTTTCCATGATTTTAGCTATAGGAGATAGAAGTGCTATGGGACGAAAGTTAGAGAAGTCATTAGAATTACCCCCTTTGTGTAGTGGGATGATATGAGATATCTTCCAGTATGAGGGAAAAATTCCTTCTTTTATGGATCTATTTATCAGAATGGAAATGGGATAGGCAATTGCTTTGGCTCCTATTTGCAGGAATTCTGCAGGGAGTTTGTCTGCAGAGGGGATGGTAGGTCTTAGTTTTTGGAGCAATGATAAGATAAAGGAGGTAGATACAGGTTGTAAGTGAAAGGAAGGAGGTGAATTTAAAGTAGGTAAGAGTAGCTTAGAGGTGTCAGGAGCTAGGTGATTAGCAAGGGTTTGGATAGTATTAGTGAAAAATGAATTAAAGTCGTTGGCTATTTGTGTGAGATTCTCTGGGTTAGAATCTTGAGGATTGGGTGTGATAGACTGGCCTGGGGATAATAAGTTATTAATGCTGTCCCAGAATGTTTTAGGTTCCTTTTTGGAGGTTTGTTGTAATTGTAGGTAATAATTATTTTTGTCAGTTAGGATGGCTTTTTTTGTTATGTTTCTAAGCTCTCTGAAGTTTTGGTGGTCAGTTAAGTTTTTAGTGGTACGCCATTTAGCCCAAGATTTGTTTCTGAGGATGATTTTTTGTCTAGTATTGTTGGACAGCCAGGGTGCTGCTTTGGCTTTGATTCTGATAGTATGACTAGGGGCATGGTTATCCAGGATGGCTAAGAATGTGGAATTAAAATGTTCAACGGCTTCATTAAGTGGAAGATTTTTTAGTGGGGACCAATTACATTGTTCTAATTCAGTTAGAAAAAGGTCAGAGTTAAAATTCTTTTTTGAACATAATGTTCTAAAAGTGGTTGGTAAAGTTAGGTTGGTTTTATGTCTAATTATGTAAGTAAGTGAGTGGTCGCTTAGATCATCTGGTAGAGTCCTTGTTTGGTAGGTTTGTTTGGGGGTATTAGTAAGAATCCAATCTAAGGTGGTCTTATTGTTGTTGGTTTTGTTAGTTCTGGTGGGACAATTAATGAGTTGTGTGAAGCCATATAGGTTTATGTGGGAGGTAGGGTTTGCACTATTACAGGAATACCAATCAATGTTGAAATCACCTAAGACTAGTGTTTCTTGAGGGAGATAGGTGGAGAGTGAACTAAGGATGCATTCGAGTATGCCAATGTTATTTCCAGGGGGAAGATAAACACATATGATGTTAATGGCTTTACTGTTGTTGACTTAAAGTTTGGAGCTGATTATCTCTGCATGATTATCTGGGCAGAGAGTTTGATTTATAGTACTACTTTGGAATTGTGCTTTATAGATAATTGCTACCCCTCCTCCCTTTTTAGCAGTGCAATCAAGTCTAATGATGTTATACCCAGGTGATGTTATTTCATTGTCTTTGATGGAAGGTTTTAGTCATGTTTCAGTTAAACATAAAATATCAAATTGATGTGTTTCTAGAAGGGCATGGACTTGAGTAATTTTATTACAAATACTTCTTATATTGAGTTGCGCAATAGAGAGTGAGTTGGTAGGTAAGGTAGATGATAAAGAAATAGCTTTGTCATGTTTATTGTAGGTTTTGGAATGGTATGGACCGGGGTTAGGATTGGTATCTCCATCCAACAGTAGGTGGAGGAGTTTAAAATCCTTTGGTTGGGGAAGTTTGTGGAAGTTGTCGGTTAGTTTCCTAGATTTTGGTTTGCTTAATTTGAGGTATGCTAGTCTGTGGTATTTGACTAGTTGATAGTTAGGTACAGTAGGGAGATTTAAGGTGTGAGAGAAAATTAGTAAAGGTGTCGAGGTATGTTTAGATGGGATAGGTAGAGTAAAGTGGGTATTCATAGTAGGTTAATAGGTAGATAGTAATGAGGGAAGGAACAAGTGATAAGCTGATAGTTTAGGTTTTGGAGAGATAAATGTTGTGAACATAGTTATATAATGGTTTGAAGTTAGTAATGTTTTAGAATTGTAAATATGTTATTTATCTATATTTCATGTAATGTTTCATAAGACATCTTATTTGAAATAATAAAAAAGTATTTAGTGAAAAAAAAAGTCTACAAAATCAGAGACCATTCTGGCTGCCCTCACTGCCTGCCCTTTCACCACTGCTTTCTTTTGGTGTAGCAGGTGGCAGCTTGTGAAATGCAGGAATGCATTTGAATAGGTTGGCTTTCGGAAGATAGTCGTCCTAAATCTGTAGTTCGGATGATCCTTAGTCAAATGGATGTCAAGAAAATCTATCTCTTCACACCCTATTTGAAACGTGAAATCTGAAAAGTTAGTAAATGCTGTGATTTCACATATAAATGAAAAAAGGTGGGAATAATAGGTGCAGGCATATTTAAATATTGCAAAGTATCAATATCTATGCTCCCTTCCAAAAACAAATCAGTTATGGTGCTGTTTATTCTCCTATAGGCACCATTAACTTGGTTAGAACTAACCTGCTCGTACACAGTACTATCCAATACAGACTGCATTCTACTTGTGTAATCATGTTGATCCATAAACACAAGACCTCCCCCCTTGTCGGGTTTCATAACCCATACTTTGCAAACATTCAATAAATCAATAAAAGCAATTTCTTCAGTAGAAATGTTCTTATGCTTAGTTATATGCAATGTGTTATTAAGCAACATCCTTCTGAAGTCAATCTCGCATGCTTTTTCAAATAATGCTAAGGTTCCATGCAAGGGCAGGTTAAAAAGGCTAGAAACCCTCAGATTGTCTGTCAGTGTTGAATTAGAGCCCGTGAGGCATGATAAGTTCAACTTGCGCACAAACATTTTCAGGTTGATGACCGTCTTAACCAAATTAGCCCTCTAGTCCTTGGGAGTTAGAACTGGAGGAAGCAGAGTTAGGATGGCAAATTCAGACAGGAGCCCATACTCCACCAGGGTTGAATGAGGCTCTATCAATAAAATGTTTACTAAAAATGAAAGCATTTGCTAGGTAATAGTGTGTAGGTGTTTAATGAATCAAGTATTAAACTATATTTAGGTTTTAGAGCGTATTTAAACGCACATTATTTAATCATTTACTTATTTGGATGGGAAAGCTTGTGTATAATAATAATATGAGTTAAGATGCTTTAGGAATTTATTGGCAATATTATTACTTTTATCATCGTTGACAGCATTTATATTGAATTAGTATTTCGTAGCCACATGACTAATGTAGTTTTTTTATGTATAATACGGTAACTATTTCTGATATTAATACATTGTTGCACTAGGGCTAAATATGTTTACATTCTTGTAATCAAAAGCTGTACACATATTGGAGTTGTATTCCACCACAGCGAGGTTGTCTTTTGGTTATGAATGACTAGTGTTTAACTAGGTTTTATACTGTTACTTTAAGCCGGTATTAGTTTTAGTGACATCACCATTGATGTTTGATTCTCATTGGGTGTGTGAATTTTAAGTGGGGTTTTTAAGTTTGCTGAAAGTTTATGTAATTTTTTAGTCTGAAGAAGCTGGAGTATTAACCCTAGTGAAATAACTAACTACAATAAATTACGAAGTGTTGGAGTGTACTGGGAGCCTCTCGTCCATAGTTGGTGTTTATCATAAACTCGCTCTGTGAATTACATCCATCTAACCAAGGACAATTGAGGCAACTCAGGATTAACATGGCTAGGCTTGTAAGGGATATAGGGCCACTAGACTAGTAATCTCTTATGAACATAATAAACCTATGAAAAAGCATGAAATGGCAACTGTTTGCTGCCTTTTTGAAAGCCTCAGCTCGTTTTGCCATCTAATAAAATTATTAATAGCACTCTTCAATGTCTCTAACTATGAGACGTAAAGCTTCCTGCATTCTATGACCTCTGGGGATCAACCACTGTATTATGCTACCCTGTGCAGATAAAGAATTTAGGAGGTGTATATAACTGTTGATCGAAGCAATGTCTTAAATGGTAAGACTTAAATTACTGTATTTAATATTGTGATTGTAATTATTAATTCAAAACTGTAAGCAAAATTAAAGAGAAGGCTAAAGGAATGCTCCATGAATAGTACATATTTAAGTCTTTATTCTTTACTGACCAGGTTAGTCCTACTAGGCTAGTAGCTAGTAACCTTTTTTTTCAGTGGGTACACGAGCTGGCATTTATACTACTAGGGGAAATTTAGTCAAGGCATTGCAGAATTTCCCCCTACTCTTTTCAGAAGGTACTGTGGGATCTTTTACATCCAACTGAGCTACCACCAACTCAAGCAAAAGGAGGCCTCAGTTTAACTTCTCATCCAAAGGATGGCACATGCTGTAATGTTGTGCCAGCAATTGATCTATCTGGAGTGGGAATATAACCTGCAGCTTTCTGCACCAATGGTGGGTGTTCTCCCTGTTATATTACTGACACTGTGTAAAACATCTACACAAATGTTTTTCATACTTGCCATTAAAACTAATTAGGATATTCTCCTGGATAATATGCATGTTGGTAGGTGACATGCAGACCTTACTGTATGTTGATATGTATATAATGTACACAGTTCAAATAGTTGCACTGAAGCTGACTTAGCTACAGGTATGGGTGCAATTTTAACCATCTTCAACAAAGGGAAAGTAGCTTCTTACCATCTGGCAAAATGATTGAAAAGACAGTGCTGGGTGTGCCCCAGATCCCTTCCCATGCATTTCTATAGGTATACCCTAATATGCCACTCAGTGGCGAAAATTATACAGTGTTGCTAGCATATTTAAAATGCTCACCCAATAGTTTAGATTAACTCACCTAAAAAGTGTATTAGAACTTGAAAATGCCATCTGCACTACTCATTAAAAAAAACATATATATGATGTTGTTATACCCTCCCCAAATCAACACAGGCACAGACAAAACAGTCTGAGTGCCAGTTAATGGCACTATGCAACAGCAAACCAGTGTAGGGGTTTGTATGACTTTTACCAAAGACAGACATCTTGCAGGAATATAACACACATGAGATCTGCAATAACAGATAGGTGTTATGATCTCTGTACTTTACAATCAGTCTCATGTTGGTCACATCAAGCCTCCCATGGATGCTTTCTCAGTGGATTAATGATTTGATGTGTGCCTTTCCTGACTGGTGGATGACAGTGGAGAGTTGCCACCTTTAACCCACACTTGTCTCAATGAGTATCTCATTCTGTATACTCAGACTCATCAAGCCAGCTCTTATCATACAGGAAGGCAGACCTCTCAGCTGTCTCTATTTTGGGGGAACATCCCTGTTTTTAGGCCTGATTTACCATCCTACATGATGTTCGTATTTTTGGAGCTATGTCCCCATTTCCAGGCTTAATTTACCTCTTCAAACAATTTTCTGAATCTCTCTCATCACAAGTAATTTTTACAACTGTCCAGAACATAGAAAACCATATAACATGACCAATATAATTTAAAGAAAGAGGACACACATCTCCCTTTTTCTGAAGCAAAATAATTTACCTTGAGTGGTAGAATTTTCCTAGTACAGTTCATTAAAGTCTTTGGTAATGTTCTTGTATTTTTCCATTATTTTTGACACTATCTGTGCTTTAAATGTGTTTCTGAGTAGTGTCTCACATTCCTACTGGAAGGGGAGAAGAATTATGTGCTATTTCCTATTCACATTTTATGCTAGATTTTCAGGTTTTTAAGTGGATGTTCAAGGGCCTTTGTTCCTATTTTCAATGTCTGCAAGTTGAGAGGTGTGCAGGAAAGCTATTACAAATTCTGCTTGTTCAAAGATTTTGGTGCCGTACTATAAAATTATTTTTAAGTGTGCTGGAAATACTGGGGGAATTTAATTTAATTAATTAATTTATTTATTTGTAATGTAGAGTAGAGATAACAGGCGAGCAAACCTTACTGCTCTCTGTCACTAGTTTGAATAACTGTTCCCCAGTGAAGTCTCCGTCACTTATACTGGTGCACGGTGATGGGTCAGGTTGCTCAAAGCACTGTTTTTTTCTGCTATTGACATGAAATGCACAATTAATGGTCAGGACTTCACCTGTGCCTCACCTTAGGAGTGAGGGACCCCTAGTCTCTCTCAGTGCACAATAGTCAGACCTGATTCAGCTACAGTAAAGTGAATATCCAAGCTTTCAAATAACCCATTATGTTCTGTCCTTCACTACCCTCTGGAAGTTTCTGCTCTCTTTATTCTCTTGAGCATATATCAGACTCAGCAATCGGTGTGCATCTTTCAGATGGAACTATACTTAATAATTCTGATTATTGTAAGTATAAATCTAGAAACCATTTGTCAAGGTTATCCTTATTCTCAGTCGGCACTGATTTAATGTCCATTAACGGAATTTGTACTGACTGTTGGAAAGTGCTTATTATCACCTCTAGAGTAAATTTTCATCCTTTCTATTACTGCTAAGAGATAAACCCATTCCTTCTGAATAACTTTTTTTTTTGTGTATGTAGAGCCTGGCTCTGGAGACTATTTCAAAATGATCATTTAGTCACCTGTAGCCTGAATAGTTTTTGTCCATTTTTTTCTCCAAATTTCCTAGTGTGTTATTTCCATGTTTCTTCATGGACAGTAGACTAGTAGAAACATTAGCCACCAAAATGAATAGTAATTTTCAGCATAATTCTATTTTTTCCCTTAATTACTGTGTAAGTGCTCAGCACATGCATGTCTTTTCATTGTTCAGTCATGAGCCGGTATCTGTAACGTGGTGATGTGACACAAGTTAGTGACCTTGCCTGGTACTACACAGAGGACCCGATAACTATTGCCAAACAATACTTGTCTCATGATTTTTAACATTCACAATCCAGCCTAATAATATATTACTCTGAAATAGGAGAAACCTTGCATACCATTCACTAAAGACGTAATGTTAGGTACTTCTCCCAGCAATTCAATCCCATGGGGGAACTGAGACACTGCTTGCTATGCAGTACTGATGAGATGTTAGATACACTCCTAATATGTAATGCAGTGGGACAAGGGGATGAATAAAATGAATAATATGGTTACTTGCAATGAAAGCCATTTGCTTCTAGCCCAAACAAACTTATTTTTCTGCGACTCTCTGCTGCTTGCTTGAATTCTTTTCCTTTATCTCTTTGTGCCCATGTACTCATAAGAAGCCAAGTGACTACTTCCAGCATTTGCCTTAATAATGTTAGTCATTTAGTTACTCATTCTGGTCCCACAGCTCTAAATGACCCTCACACTGTTATGTTTTATGCATTTCTTTGTAAATTCTTGTCTGCTCTGGAAAGAAATTAATTCATCTAAATAACAAAAATGATAGTGCATGCACGCATGCACATACTCACACACAACACACAGACACACATACACACACACACACACACACACACACACACACACACACACACACACACACACACACACACACACACACACACACACACACACACACACACACACACACACACACACACACACACACACACACACACACACACACACACACACACACACACACACACACACACACACACACACACACACACACACACACACACACAAACACACACACACACACACACACACACACACACACACACACACACACACACACACACACACACACATACACGCACACAAACACTCACACACACACACACACACACACACACACACACACACACACACACACACACACACACACGCACACACACACACACACACACACACACACACACACACACACACACACACACACACACACACACACACACACACACACACACAAACACACACACACACACACACACACACACACACACACACACACACACACACACACACACACACACACACACACACAAATGCACACATGCTTGCAGTCACACACTTTCTCTTGTGTGATTCCCTCTTGTTTCCTTTCATTCTGCCTTTTGGTGGTCCCTAAGAAGTGGTAAAGTATCAGTTCATACACATCCTTTTTCTTTTTCTTCCTTAGCCTTATTATCTCTGTTGCTTACCAGCATCTTATTCTGTCCGTCTCTGTTCCCCAAAGAAAATACATTTCTTCTACTAATTTTGTTATGTTTTCTGCCTTTATGTTCGATTTCTTCTGTCTTCCTTCATCCTTGATCTACAGAGCAGCCCCTCAGAGGCTGGCACTTTGAGTGCATGAAGGTAAATGACAGAGGATAGGAATCTCCTAAATGCATTCACTGGAAAAAAAAATGCCCCCCCCCAACACCTCCCAGTATGGACAGCAAGTCTCCAAACTTATATATGCCAACTCCACATCATACAAACTCAGTGAAGGGGGAAGTTCCCCCACAAAGGGCATCACTGCCAGCACAACATGCCAACCGTGATTTCCTATGGTGGAAGTTTGATTGCTGATTGGTTGGCAAAATAAGCTCAAGTTTTTAGTCTTTGTCAACAAGTAGGGTAACTCCTGCAGAAAACTCCCCAAAAACATACTCATTAACCAAAATGAAAAAGAACACCTCATCCTTCTGTAACAAAAAATGTAAAAATAATAATAATAATAATAATAATAATAAATATATTATCTGCAGTAAACCAGAAATGTAGTGTATTTTTTCTTCCTTTTCTTCTCATGATCTAAGAGAGGGCAGTATATGGGTCCATCCACATCCGCTCCATTTGAGCTGTTATATTGTCCATTTGCTGTTTGGGTCTTTTGTAGGATTGTTTACTTGCATGTAAACCTTAGCATCAAAAGACAGAAAGTATCTGGTCTCTTATACTGTCATATAATTCTGGTTACTCGTTCCATGATAAATATTCTCTTTCTTACAAAACATTGGTGCATTTCGGCCACACTGGGAAATATGCATGATTTTTCTTATTTCTGGAGTCTTTTAACAGTGTAAGGGCTACTTGAACAGAAAATCTTTTAACTCTGTCTTACTGTGTGAGCAGTAAGTCATTGAAATACAAAGTTGCTCTCATGTTGTGTGCCCTTCCCCCACCAATGAGGGGTTTTCTTGGATTTAGTCATAATAGTCATGGTGATCCCTCCCAGAAAAAAAAAACACTTCAGGTTTTTCCCTCTTTCCTTCATTGGGTTTTGCTTTGCCTACTTAAAATAAAACAAAATATTAGAAAGCAAAGATGTTAGTTACAAAAATTCTGAATAAGTGCAACTGGGCCAAGTTCATAACACCAAAAGAAAAAATGAAAATTCAAAATGTTAAATGGAAACTATTTCCTCAGATCATACACCTCTAAAGCTTTATTACTAGATGACATTTTGTGTTGACCACCAATTCTTCTTTAGTACAGTACTGGGTAAAAGTTTCTAGTATGGGGTCATTTTTGGATATTTCAAGACTGTGTGTTAAAGTACTGCAGATTCTTGTGATGCACAAATTCTGTTTGATGTCTGAATAAAGAGGCTGAAAGCAAATGTTTCTCAAACATTATTTGACGTAACCCAAGCTATCTCAGCCACCTCAGTCCATAGCCTTACTTCTCTGTCTTCATGTTCAGTTGTACGTTTCCTCTGGCTACCTTCCTCATTTCCACACTCTTCCTTTCACCAGAACTTTATTTTCTCTACCACTGCTGACCCTCATCCCATACCACTCCCATCACTCCCTCCATTTTGTCCATCCTCACTCTCTCTTACTTTAGTGTCTTTGTTCCTCCTTTCTCCTTATTCTCTGTTTCTTCACATCATACTACATATCCTATTATTTGTATATACACAGTCCTACCTTTATATTCAAAGTGTCTGTAGTTATACACACCTTATTGCTAGTTTCCTAAGACAATATTCAGGGACAATGAGAGTACACAGGAAACTTGCTCTTTTTCATAGTTCTGTAAACATATTGCGCTCATTTTCTATCAAAAGTACTTCATAATCTAATCACTGTTAATGTATTGTCTTTTAAATTTTCCTTGAGTTACAAACTGTTCTTGTAACTGCTTTTTTAAATGCATTGTTTTTTACACCTTGGCAGAGCTTAAAATTGATCAGTGCACTATTACCCCAATTAACAAATATCAATAAATAGCTAGCTAGATAGATAATAGTTCTCTTGTTTCCTGGATATAAGTTTAGCTTATGAGCAGCTAATAGGTAATGCAAATATATTGTTTATTGAATTACCTTGATATGATGTAACTCTGTTTAGATAAGTACACCAAAACACTTTTTTAAACTTTTATTTGCAGCTTTGTACTACTTTCTGGTGCCCAGAGACCAGAAAATGCTAGTGATGTTCATGACTTCACATGTAATTCTAGAGAACAATTAACTGTAAAACTTAGTGACAGAAAGAATATAAATTCTGTAGAAGATTATACTATGCATTTTGTATTTTATATTTAGATCTTTTAGACTGTGGTGTGAAGTCCTGTTATATTTGGAATCCAGCCTGTATTATATCTCGGCTACACCCTCCTTTTTACATGACATAGTTTAATTAGGAAACTTTATTACCTTTTGTGATACAAAGAGAAGAGAGAATAGGAAACTGAAACTCAACCCTTGCACAGAAATGGAGTTATGGGGGGGGGATTTAATAAAGCCTACAAGGACTTATTTTCCATGTAGGCATAGTGGCACACTGCTTACATGAATGTAAGCAGGTTTGTGATCCAGTAAACAGAGCTGAGGGGTGTGCACGAGCATGCCAAACGGAAGTGTTCGTGGCATGCAAATCACCTCATAAACAGGTGAATTCCATGCAAATGAGGGTGGTAAAGTCATCCAGCAAGCAGATACACAGTACTGCAGACCCTGTGTTGGTGTCTGAAATGTACGAGAAAAAATTCCATGTACAGGATGTTGAACAGAGAATAGGGGCTGTAAAAGTGCAGTAAGAAGAACAGAAATAGCATCGCAGACACAGATATGTGCAAAACTATCCACTATGTGTCCAAAACTTAATGGAAAATTTAAAATATTTTTTTAATAATCAGGTTATGTTTGAGTGGTGTGCCATAGTGCACAAACATGCTGTTAAGAAAAAAAAAATTAAAAAGTGTAAAAACGAAAATTAGGAGTATGTGATAGTAATGCATTATAGGAGCCTGCATGGAGTATGTACAATGATAGACTGCTGTGGTTGCTAACGAGGCAGGGCCTAGAATTGTGTAGTTCTCAGGTTGTGTGCATGGATCTCTATGCAAATAAGCTGGGGTTACTGAATAGCAGAAATGGATATCCATGTCTGCAGATCCCATCAGTGTAGGCAGAGAACTGTGTTGGTGTCCACATAAGAATTAGCTGACATCAAAAGGGGGTGTGTCCACAGTCTTTTAAGCTCATTGGAGCACAGTGGCACCTGTTTGTGCAGCGCACCACTCTGCTGAGGAGGGAGGTGTGTACAGTGTCTGCTAAGCTTTGTTTACCTTTGGGGCATGTGTTTCAGTGGGTTTGAGTGTGTTGCATGGTGTGCCGCTGTGCTGAGTGTGACCTTTCATGGGGGCATGTACAATGAATGCTGAGCATTTTTTACCTTCGCAACATGTGTTTGAGTGGTGCACCACAGTGCCAAGCAAGGAAGGCTGTAAAAACAAATGGCTCAGAAGGGCAATGATTTCTTAATTACTGATGACCCCTGTTCCACTTGAACTAGGGTCAGTAACAGTCCTTAATGATGTACTTGGAGGTGGAATGCATCAAAGGTAGCCACTCACAAAGGCTGCACCTACAGCAAAGACTATAGAGGCTGCATACACCCTACAATCTGATTTCACCCCTGTACTCTGCACCAGTGGAGTACAGACTTGGGAGTTTTAACTGAAGGAATGCTAGGTGCTGCTGCAGGTCTGCTACATATGTATGTGCTAGATGCTGAAGTCAATGCTGCTGCTGCTGACCATAGGCCTAGACTGAGAAGGAGAAGAGTGTTCAGACCCAGGCTAACCTTCCAGGGGCTACATGAGCTGGAGATTCTAGAGCACTACAGGGTGGACAGGAACGTACTACAAGAACTCACTTTTCCCTGCCAATCTCATCTCAGACTCAGAGCCAGCAGAGGAGAACCCATCCCAGTGGTATGTGTAGCTCTTAGGATACTAGCTATGGGTACATTCCAAAGACCAACTGGGGACATGATGGGGGTCTCACAGGCATCAGCATTCAGGATACTTCACCAGTTCCTGGATGCTATGCTACCACATGCCAATGAGCACATTTATTTTCCCTTCATTCCTGAGGTGAGGGGCAGCAGTATGCAACACTTCTACTTTGTAGCAGACTACCCTGAGGTATTGGGTGCCATAGATTGCACTCATGTACACATCAAGGCACCACCTGGTGAGGAGGGTAGAATCTACTTCTACTGTAAGGGGTACCACTCCATCAACTGCCAGGTATTGTGTGCAATACTCAGGGCATAATCATGAATGTGTGTGCTGGCAGCCCTGGCAGTTATCATGACTCCCATATCTGGCATGCATCACAGCTGTACCAGATGTTTGCTAGGGGGGACATCCCACACATCTATTTACTGGGGGATGCCGGCTATGCACTGAAACCGTGAATGATGACACCCATCAGAAATGCAAACACACCTTATGAAGAATGCTATAATGAGGCACACGCCCAAACTAGAAACATCATAGAGCATGTGTTTGGGCTGCAGAAGTCACGGTTCCAGTGCCTCAATATATCTGGTGGAGCCCTGCAGTACTCTCAAGCCACATGTGCACATATGTTTACAGTATTTTCCATGCTACATAATATGATCCTGTGGAAAGAGCTGCAGCATGATCAGCAAACAAAAGGGACACACAACCCCCACCAGTGCCTAGGTCACCACAGCCACACCCACAGGGGGGACTCCGAGGAGGAAAACCCTGAGGTTGTCCCTGTAGGCAGATGTAGCCATGCCAGTGTACCCCGGCCTTGGCCAAGAGACAATTTATAGCACATGCACTGACAACCTAGGGCCCTAAGGACTGACACCTTACTCCGACATGCATACATATTAGTAAACATGACACCAGCCAGCCCACAAAACCTGTACCTCACCATGTATTGCCTGTGGACTGCGTGCATCAGAACTACAGGTCTGTCAACTGCTGCATTTGCAAGGTAAGTCACACAACTTATCACTACTTGTAAGGGGTACTAGAATATAGCAGCATATGTATGGACCTGACACATGTATGCAAGGGAATATAGTGGGATACTGGGTTACTTGCAGAGATCTAACAGCCACTTGGGACAACAGGTACTCTGTCCAATAATATGTGCCCCATAATATTCACTAGACCACATGGCTGGAAACCCCACTATATTATTCAAGGGAGATGCCAAACAGTGGGGCCACAGAGCAGTCATATGATGGTGTATGCCACCAGAGCATGGGCTGGTCATCCCCCCCCCCAACTCATCAGTGTACCTATACAACTGCTGTGTCAGTATATCTGCAATGATATATCACCAGACCACTGAATTCCAGGGTTGCGACATAGAAATTGACCACATGTTCTATGTCTCATGTAACGCAGGGGTGACTATGTCTGTCTGTATGCTGTTGATTGTGTGATGAATGACACATCCCTGCCTGGCAGCCTGTGTGGCTCAGTAGGCTGGGGACATTAGTACTGGTGATGATGTTGATGGTTTAAATCTGGCAGTAGCCACATCTTTTGCATGTGAGGTACTCATATGGTGGTATTCCCACAGACTGTCATAACCCCTCGATCTGTTACTGCAAGAAAGCTGGACAAAGCCAGACTGAATGGGGGGACAAAGGGACAAACCTACAGACAGACATTATACATGCTCCGAGTAACCTAGAAGGTGGCTAGCATAACAGCAGGTTGCAACAGGTCAAATTAGCTGCAGGATGTAAAGGCCATCACTTAAATGTCTCAGTAGTTATAACAATTCACTGACTGCATTTTACAGTATATTACCGGAAAACCACAATGTATGAGGACTAGATCAGACATATGGGGCAAAATGCTGGACATTCTGCAAAAACATGTACCGGGAGAGGTATGCAGACTGCCACCCTGTGTGTGGTGTTACATCATGTATCCCAGTCACACCATACCTCTCAACCTCTTAGAGCAAGAAACCTGGCCAAAGCCATGAATACAAGTGGTTCAAAGGCCCACAGATAGGGGTGAGTTTTAAATATTGCTTTTAGAAATGTAGAAATTTGATAGAATAACAGTTATTGTATTAGTATGAATCTCCTGATGTGTATGGAGTCTGAAACTCAAATGTCTGTCATTATTTGTTAACTTCAGTCTTCAATGCTTTGCCACTAATTTGCCATAAAATCACAATGTTATGAAAAACTAATCAAAAATATGAGGCAAAAATATGGAGATTCTGTGAAGCCCTGTACAGCTGAGAGGTATGAATCACATATTAAGGTCAGCAAACAGCCAGGGAATGCCTTGGACAATATCAGGGAAGTGCTGTACTGTGGTAACAGGTGCATCAGCCAATGGCTTGCAGCACACATAATCCCGGACTGTAGTACAGGTAGCTCTAGCCTGGAGTCACCTTGTAAGTACTGACAGTCACACTGGGCATGCTCCTGCACTTAGCTAACTTGATCCCAAGTCTGTTGCCTCTTCCGCCTAAAGACCTGCTATATGGAAATATATCTGTACATACATAGAGCTACGTATACATACCTGTCTCTCCATATCCCCCTCATGCTTGATTAGTGTATCTATCAGTATGTGGCATATATATATATATATATATATATATATATATATATACATGATAACACAATATATATATATATATATATATATATATATATATATATATAGCTATATAAAGTACAATAATGCATAGACTGTCCACATATATCTATATAACACATCTACATAACATACTCACACAACAGTTAAGGAAACATTTCTGTTATACACATTTATATAGATATGTGTGGAGATGTATGAATGTTCCCACATACCCTGGAATGCTGGGGTTACCTGCACTTACACATCACAACGGTTGTCCAATGGAATCTGACCAAGGCCGTAGCAGTACATAATCCACACACTTACATACCTCTGTGCCTGTGGAATGTCACCCTGTAGACAAACACAGGTGAGCAGGTGGTGTAATGTACAATGGTAGCAGCACATGCATTGAACTGGCCATATTGTCCCTGGCCACATGTCTGCCTATCAAACTGCAAACAGACACATATGGTCATACTGGTAACTGTACACATATAGCAGGGATATTACCAGGTATCCCCCTCCTAGGACACTAGATACAATAATAGTACCAAGCAGTATCACTCTGCAGGTGACACATGCTGTCTAACACAAGGCCACTTTGTGTACTCCACAAGTACTGTGCCTGCATCCACATATACAACAGACATAACCTGTGGTATGCGTGATATGTATTGTGGGCTGTAGTGTGTAATAGTAGATAGGTAGGGGTTTTAATCTCACATCATACAACTTGTGTGTGTGTAAATATATCCCTTTGCAGCACTCAGACATGCCCATCTGGCCTATCTCTATGTAATGTTTATGCATTTTAAGGCCCTGTGACTAGCTGCTGGCATCTACGTTGGCCTCCTTTACAAGACGTGCTGATGGCATCAACCTTAAGAGTGCTGGCTAACAGTCTAATGTAAGATAAACTCTGTGGCACATGTGATAAATACTGTGAGCTGTAGTGTGTGATAGTCAATAGGTAAGGGTTCTAATCTCAGATCATCCAACTTGTGTGTGTGTGTGTGTGTGTGTGTGTGTGTGTGTGTGTATGTAGATATATCCCCTTGCAGCACTACATACATGCCCATCTAGCCTATCTCTGTGTAATGGTTATGCATTTCATGGCCCTGTTACTGGCTGCTGGCCTCTAAATTGTTCTCTTCTACAAGGCCTGGCGATGCTATCCACCTTAAGAGCACTGGCTGACAATATAGTATTAGATAAACTCTGTGGCACATGCAATAACTAATACGAGCTACAGTGTGTAATATTAAATAGATAGGGGGTTCTAATCTCACATCTTTCAACTTGTGTGTGTATGTAAATATATCCCCCTGCAGCACTACAGATATGCCCATCTTTGTGCAATGGTTATGCATTTTAAGGTCCTGTGACTAGCTCCTGGCCTCTACATTGGCCTCCTTTACAAGGCCTGATTATGTCCTCCACCTCAAGGGTGCTGGCTGACAATCTAATACCAGATAAACTTTGTGACATATGCAGTAAGTGCTGCAAGCTGTGGTGTGTAATAGTAGATAGGTAGAGGTTCTAATCTCACATCAGCCAACTGTGTGTGTGTGTGTGTGTGTGTGTGTGTGTGTGTGTGTGTATGTGTGTGTGTGTGTGTGTGTGTGTGTGTGTGTGTATGTGTAAATATATCCCCTTACAGCATTATGGATATGCCCATATGAGCCATCTTTGTGCAATGGTTATGCATTTTATAGGCATGTGACTAGCTGCTGGCCTCTAAATTGCCCTCCTCCACATAAGCATAATTGATGCCCACCACCTTCTAGATTTGTATGTTCAGAAAACCCAGGTGACATGCATTGAGGGCAGCAGACCTTGTCACAAAGTATGAATGCATGATTATATTGACTGCCCCCATTGTCCCTTATTCACTGTTATATACATATGCACCTAGGGAGCCATGCATGTATACTGCCTTACCTTGCTGACATCATATTTCTGCTGTGCTGCCATGCCATCTGTGCCGCTGTATTGCTGCCATGTGTCCATTATTTAACCCCTCAGACACCTGAAATGGACACATACACAGGTCCGTGATACACCTGTCAATCTTTATCACACAACAAAGATACACAAAGTTTGATGTGTAGTCATGAGACATGCCAGCGTACAATACCTGTAGTGGCCCACAACCAGTGCCATGGCAAAACAATATTGCACTATACGAGTACATGTAAAGTAATATAGTCACCCTGTGCATCAGACACATATTTGCATTTCCCTGCATTGATGGTGTGGATGGCAGGGATGTGGCACAGGTATCATCACATGCACAGGGTCTGGTGTGGGGGTGCCAGAGGTCTAGGCTGTGCCAAACAGGTGACAGCATGTGTGTGAGTCAGGAAGGGGTGTAGGCTAGATGGGGCCATGGAGAGGTGCCGTGTGTGTGTCTGTTGGTGATCTGCATGTGACAGTGGTGTTTGAGTGTGTGTGTGCACACAGTCAAGCTCAGTGCTAACCCTACACATGTGTATGTTGGACAGCTGTGGACCATACATGGTAGAGTGGACAGTTCACCGTCTACGGCCATGAGCACATGAACTGGCTCTGCCAGGAGTAGCACTGGCACCACCATGCCCAAGGTCAGATGGGGTGCTAGTACCTGATGGTGACTGCAAAATGCTGGGGCTGTGTCCCACATGGGACCACCCAGGACCATGTGCCCATGGCCTGCCACGTCATGGTGTAGACAGCACACTTCCCTCTGTAGCACTGTAGGTACTGCCACTACAGGAGTGTGACTGTGCATGGCCACGTGGACTCCCAGCAGATGGTGTTGCTGACCTTCATCCATATGTCTGAAGCCCAACTCCAACCAGATGTTCCAGTACAGACATTGTGCGGTCAAAGACAGACACTGTCTCAGTCCACTGTCTATCCATGACAGCAATGAACTGATGAAGAGTGTCCCCAGTGTGGTAGAGGCAGTCACGGATGTCAGACTGTGCTGCATCCATAACTCTAAGCATCCTTCTGGTGTTGCATTCAGAATGTGACTGTGCCTCCATGGTAGACCAAAACATGTGGCGAGTGACCCATGATGTGACACCTGCAACAGGTGGTGGATAGGCAGTAGTCCTTCTACAAGCACCCCATTCAATCTGCCTGTGTGGGACTTTGCCAGCTCTCTGGCTATGGCCAGTGTCTACACTCACTGATGACATAATTGTCACAGTGCCCTGTTCAATGTCACCATCCTCTGACTGTCCAATATCTGTGGCCTCTGGGGACAGGGTATATGTGGACATACTAACTGTGTGCAGTGACAATAGGGGCAGAAGAGGGATTCCAACTTCTAGGAAAGATTCAGCCACTAACAACCCCACCTGTGCCTCACTATTGCCACCATCATCAGCAGCATCCAATGAGACACTGACATCAGGTTGTGAGGGGACAGACTCCAATCCCCTGGTCACCTGTGAGAAACAAAACAACAGCAGTACATTACCACCTGCACTATTATGTATGGTAATCTACACAGACTCATACAAATGAGGATCTACAACTGCATTACAAGTTTCACATCTTCACATCTCTGCTCCCATGCACAACAGACAAACTCACAACAACATAAACAGACAAGTCAGGCCCGTTATAACATGCCCTTCAGCTACATCCAGTTAACGTTGCCAGTACATTACATCTGTAAGGTATGCAATATGACAGTGTATGTGATAGAACTAAACATAAAACCCAGTACATCTATATTGAGAATGATATGCCAATAGTAGTATCACTGCCTCAGGTATGTACCATCTCCCTGTTGTGCTTGAACAGGCATCTTGGTGTACTTACCTCATGTATAGCAGGCTGTATAGTTGCTCATAACTATAAGTGCAAACATGTTAATGTCTGTACAATTATACACCAGTGATTACCCAGTCTATGCACTGTAGTTAACTGTTTCAAAATGGAAGATACAAATATCCTACTCTGGCTAAGCACAGCAGTTGTACATAGGGCAAAATGACAGCCCTTAACTTTTGTAGGGTATGTATGATCCTTAAAACAAGAGTATCATACTTACCAGGTACAGGACTACAGACTTGGGTCACACCTGTTGGACCTATGAAAAAGTGAGGAAAAGGTATTGTCAACACCACCAGTTGTTGCAGCACTACAAGATAATTTGAGCATATATCCACATGTACAGTATTTACTGTGATAATGACTATATTGCTGACATTCTGAGTATGTGTGCACAACTGAGCATAAAACCCAACCACCCCAATGCAGATAGACTGACACCCATGTACTGGTATGCACAGCCTGCCATAATGACTGATACAGTATTACACTGTTGAACACAGTAAGCTTACCTGGACACCCCTCTCCTGTAGGCACTGTGGCACCCACCTCCATGATGTATGATGTGATGGATGCCTGGGAGCTGTTGGTTGTTCCTAAGTTCACCTGGAATTCCTCTGTGGCCAAGAGTGGTTGTTCATTCACAGGCCCTCCACCAGTGGTGGCAGGATCCCTGGCAACAGCAGCTGTCCTTTGTCGTGCAGCATGCACCATATCTGTGGCCCAGTGTTAGACCTGCTCATAGGTCCTGTCCAGTTGGCCAATCTGATTGACAGCCCGCACAAGGTCTGCCCACAATGCTGCCCACTCTTCCCAATTGTGCCTACCCCTGGATAGCAAGATCTGATGGTGGTGTCTCAGTCCATCCAGTATAATGTCATTCCCTGCAGCTGAGAAGGGTGCATGTCTCCTGTGGTACATGGTTCCTGAAAGATAACAAGAAGGGAACACATACAGGACCAGATATGTGGACATCCACTAAGTACAGATCCAGCACACTCATAATGACCTGCACTATCCATTGCTCCCTCACACGTTATACCCCACAGTCTGGCAACACACTATGTGTGTGGTTATCACCAAGATAGTAGCAATACTGGGGTATGTCCCTGTGTGCCGTGACAGATTCTGCTGTATGTTCCCACACTCATCACTGCATTCTACTGTGGTGAGTCCCCTATGGGTAAACTCCCACTAATAAGTCATGCAGCTGCTGTTGGACAAATAGCAGTTTGTTATTACAATGACTATATGAGGACAGTCCAGGAATACCAGTGTGCCACAATGACGGACGGCAATGCAAACCTGCTGTAGTATATGTTCCCTGTAGGCATCATACCTCTCATCTATATAGATGTTTGCAGACTGTCAAGATGTTTGGCCATAGTCTTGGTCATTTTCACACAAACTTGTGGATTTCTGACAAATGGTTGTCCAATCATTGATGGCTGATGTCGGAAAATAAAGACAGACATCTGAGTTTCACACTTCATACCCTTCAGAACACAGTTATGCTGGAGTAATATCAGTTTAGTCTATTCACATTCTTACTTTGTACGAGCAATACATAAACACTCTCTCTGAGGTTGGGCCTTTGTCTCCCTGTTAATTATGGCTTTGTCCTGAGTTCTTGCTGTAGGAGGTTGACAGGTATGCTAGGCATAGCTCTCAACCAAACAGGGGCAAATATTAACAGAAATAGGGAGTTAGCCAGAGTACATCAGGGACATTCAGGGTTAGTTTTACAATGTTAGAACTGAGACATGGACAGAATGAGAGGAGGTGAATTACAGTACATCATTTGATGTTACAGTGGTGTACACCCTCCCTTATTGTCACTAAGTACTATGTGTAATCCACTAGCTTTCCTACAACAGCCAACCATTGTAAGTGTGATTGACAGGGACAGAACTGAGATGTTGAAATCAGGGACAGTTGAGAGGCATGAATATAGGTGTAGGACAGCAGAGTATCAGTGACATGTCATCACCATATATCTTAGACAGGTTTACTGCTGTAATCCCTATTCCCCATACCTCTATCCTCCCATCTGCATCCTGTTATATGGAGAAATCTATTGCATACCTGGTGGAGTGCAGTACTCCTTTGTTGAACTTTGCTTCCATTAATCTTTTGATAATACACTCTTTGTGTGTGTTAAGTCTCATACAGACCTGTTCCCCATAACCAGCTGCTTGCCTTTTTAAGGTACTGCTCATTAGCAGGTAATTGCTTCTGAACCAATCTGTGGCTCAGAATTGCTAATTGCAGCTAACACAGTGCAATATATAAGGTCTTCATGTAGGCCTTTGCCCCTGTCTTAGTTTTTGAGATGGACATTACTAAGGTGTGGAGACTACAGCATTGCAGAGGGAAGGTACAAACACTGTTCACTGTACAGATTTGTGAAGTATGCCCACAGTTTTGCCTCATATGTGTGGTCAGTGTCCCATACCATTGTGGTCATCTGGCAGTGCACTGGCAATCACTGTGGGCTGAGGTCAGTTAGGGAAGAGACACATGTGTGTCATACTTCATACCCATCAGACTATGCATGTTACTGCAATAGCTGTTATTCTATCAACTTACTATCTTTGTAGGGACAAACTGCTAAACATGTCCCTATCTCTGGGCCTTTGCCCTACCCTCTCCACATTAAGTATGACTGTGTTCAGATGTCTTTTTTAGGGGGTTGGGAGGTATGGTAGGTCTGTAGCAGCTACCTTTACATACAGCTGTGTATGCTACAGGCTGCAGCTGCTGCAGCCTACAACACTTAGGGGGGAGTGTGAACACTTAGGTGGACAGCCAGCTGTGCATGTGTAACTGTGCCAGCTGTATCAGGCCTCTCATTACAGCAGAGCCAGGGCAAGGGGATTCTATACAGTGCAATCAGGGCATGTGCTTAAGGTATGTCTGTTATGCAACAGTGCGACTAACAGAGTAGAAGGCGACATATAGTTAGGCTATATGGATATGTGCATTGTGTCTCTGCCTGCAGGGCTTTGTCTTGCAAAACTGGATAGCAGTTAATTAAGTAGCAGTAACCGGTGGGAAGTAAGATTGCATGACTCCGTCATTACTTGCTGTCTTCACAATAATGTGATTGAAGTGCGACACAACACTGGATTTAAACCCAGGACTGTGTGCTACAAGATGTGCTGCATGCAAGGCACTTAATAGACTGAGCTACTGAGACACTGCAAAAGATGTCTATTTACAGGATACATGTGCACATATACAGGCTGTGAGAAACATTTCTACAGCCATGAGTATGTGAGTGGCTTTATATAGTTGTATTTCTGCACCAGGGTCCCAGTTGTACATGTACTTTGCCATTGCTATCTTAGCAGGTGTCTTTCCACAGGTTGCTGATAAAAAAGCACATATACTTGCTATCACATGCCTCACTTACATCCATTTGTATGTCTTAATTTTTCTTTATTATTACACCAGATTCCAGGGTACAGTCCCAGTTTCACATTAGTTTTTTATTGCAGTTACATGCGGAATGTCTGTAAGTAGCAAGCAGTATGTTTTGCTGGAAACACCTATTTAACCTAAAGCCTGTGTAGTGTGGTAGGTTAATGTAGTGTGCTATATTTAAGTGGGCCTGCATTCAACACTTAGCAGAGGTGTTTATTTTCTACATGTGAGTTATAATGTAATAGACACATATACACATTAAAGCTCTTTAAAGCTCATTTAAGCTGAGCTAAGAGAAGTGGTGAGGCAATCTGTGCTGCACTGCTCCACGCAAATCCGAGCAAACCCAAGCTAAAAAAAAATAAAGAAAAGAAAAAGGGGGTGATAGAAAGGCAGTAAAATGGGGGCAAGCAAAAGGAAAAACAATGTGAAAGGTAGGTAGGGATGTGCAGGACGGGTGTAGGAAAGAACCATAGCTATCCATTTCTTGTACAGCAACAGCTGTGCATTTTGACAGGTTTTCTAGATGAATTTGGACTCTCAAGCCCCAGAGAGAGGGGTGAGGACAACATAAATGTGTTGTCAAGCCATTTAGACCAAATTAGTTGTGTCCAGTGGACACATGTGAAATGGAGAGCTATGTACGGGGTGATATTTTTTGTGGGACAGTTGCCCATTTTTTTTAAGGAGAGAGTGGAATGTTAGGGAAGGGTCATAGGTATATGTGGGGAGGTAAGTGGGGTAGGACAGGATGCAATAGCAGACAGACAAGACAGCAGACAGGGGCAATGTGTGACACATGAGGGGAGTAAACATCTTGGATGGGGAGAGTGTTGTGAAATCGGAGTCACATGCCTCCAGACAGCTGGAGTGTGACTGACATCCCCACCCATGGGCAGTCAACACTGCTCCTTCACTGCCCAGATGGTGGCTGTGCTGGAGGCTGGGCAACAGGGCCAGCCTGCCCCACCAGCCTGCCCCACCAGGTTGGCCAGTGTTCCCCGAGTCAGTGCAGGTGACATTCATAGGTATGCTAATATGTAACCATTATAATACATAACAATAATAATACACATGCCTCAAAGTACAGGTAATTTAGCAACATATGTAAATAGTAAACCATAACCAATGGATAACAATAACAAATAAATGAAGATAAGGGGTGGGGAGAGAGAGGAAAAGCAGTCCATTAGCACCATTATAGCTATTTACTTGACAACAGTACTACTATCTACTCTATGGGTCTGTCCTTTCTTTATATGTACAAGCCCCTATAGCTGCTGTAGCATGTACATACCTCTTAAGCTATTTGCATGGGACAATATGGGCCAAGCAGTACCAAGTGTGGGTACACAACTACACAGAACACTGGCACATCAAGTGGACCTATAGAACTACCAAGGTTTACTGTGGGCTGATGTAGTTATACTTTGTAATTTAAGTAATCATTCCAATGGTAATCCTGTGACAGATAGATTACACACACTACTATTTACATTACGTGACGGTTTGACACTTGACAGATATGTATGTGGACAGTACAGAAACTAAACAACTATCATGGCTTGCTTGGCAGGCATGGGGATAGAACCCAATAGCAGTGACTGCAGAGAACATCTGCATGGAATGTATGACTTGGCTGCAGCAACTTTGAACAGACACTCCAGGCATACAGCTATAACAAGATTACACATTTATTTAATTTTATTTTATTATTATTATATTTATCTCCTTAATGTTATGCTGTACTTTCACATTCTTACTAATGATTTTAACAGTCTTTGACATCTAAACACACAATTATTTACTCATAATATGGGCTACCTCATCCATTTACCTTTAGGTCCTGTGGAGAGAGAATCTGTAAACATTACGTGACTGATACTGTAATATTTAGTGCTACATAGCACTGGACTCGAACCCTGGTCTGTGTGTGGCAAAATGTACTACAGACAGAGCATTTAACAAACTGAGTCACTGCTGGATACTGACTTACTGATATTTGCCTAGAACTCACCTGGAACCAATATATGACCTTGTAGTAGTATTACAGTTGTATACTAGACTGCAATGACAGTAGGACACACGTGCATGAAATACATGCATGACACAGATAGTAGGTAATCTGTACATTAGTATACAGAAATGCAGGTGTACACAATGTGTTGTTATTGGTTTGAAATATCTGTGAAATCAGCAAACAATATCAGATCATGGAGTGGACTACTTCACCCATATACCTTGCTTACCTGCTGTTTGTGGATGACAGAGCATTATGTGAACAATATTGGCCTAGAAACAGCCTTGAACAGTACTATATGTGTTAAATAAGACATTTCACAGCCATTATGTTTGCATTCCACAGCTATTACAGTGTCATACTTGACGGCAGCACCTTACCTTACAGCCTGAATGCATATAGTTGTACTGCAATGTTTAAATCAAGACAATCCTGATGTACACAATTTACCTTGGTGTTATTGGTATTGGTTCATGTGTTACTGCAGAACAGTTGGCATTATTCATTTCTTGACAGACAGCTCAGAGTCCACATTTATTGCACTACAGACTTTATTGTATATACTTTAATGCAGTTTCTGGTACTGTTTCGAGTTTTTATTGGACAACAGTACAGATTACCTGTCTGCTTACAGTCTGTTTTTTTTTTTTTATGCTCAAACTAGACGTTTGTAATTTAGGGCAAGTGCATGTATGTTTCTGCTGCATTCCTGCTGTTAGGATACTCACAGGACCTACGCAGTTAGTTAATTGAATCAACTAATGTAATACATGATTGCAAAATCTCTGAAGCTGAGTTATACTACTAACAAATAACAGATAGCGCAGTGTGTACAATTTTATGCCCTAACAAACTTGTTTTCAGGTTTTAAGTTTTAGCAGCCGGGAGCAATAGAAATATCTGCTGCTCACAGCTTACGGAACCTCTAGGGGAATGTAACTACCATTTTAAAGTGTATATCATTAGTCAGCTGCACTGCTTTCTGGTCAGTTTTTTCTGTATGGGGAATATAAATATTTTCCTGACCTGTGATACTAATAGCCTAGCTACTGACTTCTGAATGTGCCTCTTTCCCTAACTTCTACCTGCTTTTCCTCTATTTTCTAGGTAGTTCCCTTGAGATTTAGTCCCTCTAAGCTCCCAGACTAAGGAAATAATACCACACCACCCTGCTGAAAATAAAATACAGAAAGCAGCTTATACCGAAGAGCCAAGGTGGTTACAAAATATTGTATATTATTTCATGGAAGCTGCTGTCTGGTGTCTATGGCACCTTAGTTTGTCCCTCCTGAATTTGGCTTCTCCCAACCCTATTTACGGATATATACCCCTGCTCACTAACATTTGGAACAACTATTAAAACACCCTATATTTACACAAGCTATAGCAAATTACTGCAGAAAATTGTGATATAAACAGATAATCCCTAAAGGTTTATTCTAACCTACTGAACTTTACAATCCCAAAATAATTTAGGTGGAGTCCTTACATATAACATATTATACTTACCTAGCTGAGCTAAAGCTGACTGGTATAACCTAAGGATTGCAATAGCCCAGCTCCCTGCCCCCAATTCTCACCCGCCCCCACTACCTCTAGATTTATTGTCACTTAGCCACTCCCACACTTGCCAGCTCCTATCACCTTCCTGCTAAGTTAATTATCCCCCACCCCATCCCTCTTCCTCCTTTGTAGTGGCACTCATCAGCTCCTAGCTGCTTCCTTCTCTCTTCCATTATAGCAACCCATTTCACACTATTGTCTGATAGTGCACTTCCAGGTACATAGTTCCTCATCTCTCTAGATACGTGGTACTCCATTCTACTACCTATCCTATTAGCCCCATACCTCCTAACCTTATATGAAACCCAACCTCTCTTAGGACTCCAAGCCCCAAAGGCCCACACTAACACCCCAGAAACCAAACATCCCACCTTTTATCATATCCATAGTACCAGGACATATCTAACATCATGCTCTCACTCCCTACACACTAACACCAGGAAAATTAGCCATAGAATCAAACATTACTATAAACTTGTAGATAAATTCCTGAAACTTATCTCCAAGCTTAGACTCAGTCTATTACTTGATGGGGATATACACCCTAACCCTGCCCCTGCCAACCCAGGCATGTACTCTCCCTCTACCAGAAACCTAAGCCTCAAGCCTACAATTTCCAGGCCACCCAACTCTCTCCTAACCTGTCATCTTAATATCAGAAGCATCAATAACAAAGTGCATGAACTTCATGCACTCCTTGCTGATCTCTCCCCAGAAATTCTCTGTCTATTTGAGACATGGTTAAAACCTACCACTACTGATAATGAAGTACTACTCCCTGGGTATAACATAAGCAGGTTGGACCATGCATCCAGAAAAGGGGGTGGGGTAGCCATACTCTAAAAATCTGAGTTGATTGTAACTACAGATGTCATACAACCACCTCAGATTAACAACTTAGAGATTCTAGCCACCAAACATCAACTCAACAAACGTAAATGCATTTATATCATATGCATGTATATTCCCCCAGGTAATAATGTAGCTACACTTGAAGATACCTTACACTGGATATCTAGTCACTACCCTCAAGAAACCTTACTTCTCAGAGACTTTAATATAGATTGGGCCACCTGTTCTTCAGAATCCCCTACCACCCATATTAACCTGCACTCATTCATGCAGGTTATCAACACCCCTACTAGGACAGGCAAACCCAACCATAAAGAAAGTATACTTGATTGGGTACTCATTAATAGACACCCCAACCTGTATACATTTGGTACCCTCCCTGATAGTCTAAGTGATCACAATCTCACATATATAATCAAGCACAAAGTAACCAATCCTCAACAGCCCTTACTAAGAAATGTCAGAAATAAAATAAATTTGACTCAACCAAATTCGAACTAGAATTAAATTCTTGTAACTGGTCTATCCTAAAACATCTCCCCTTAGAAGAAACAGTCTTGTATTTTAACAAAAGAATCCTTGAGATTCTTGACTTTCATGCTCCCACTCGCTCAAAGAGAATTAAGGCAAAAGCTGTGCCTTGGCTTTCAAAAGAGACCAGGCTCAAAATTAATCTCAGAAATAAAGCCTGAGCTTTATGGCGAACTACTAAACTCCCTCATGATCAAATTAAATACAGGCAACTTAGGAATGAGACTAAAAAACGTATACTACTTGACAAAAAGCAATACTAGTGCAAATTACAAACAGATAATCAATATAACCCTCAGAAGTTCTGGGCAGGGTTGAATAATCTACTACACCCTGGTCATACTACTACCCCTGTCCCAGCTGCCTCCACTGATAAACCCCCTAGAAGCAGTCTCTGATAGTTTTAACTAATTCTTTACCGAGATAATCCAAGCCCTAGCCAGCCAACTGCCTCTTAGCTCCCACAGCCTAGATAATTCCAACCCTAAAAATCTACCCTTATTTAGCTTTCAACCTATTGCCACATCACTTATCCGTACCCTAATCAGAAAACTAAAACCCACCACACTCTCGGCTGACCAACTTCCGGCTGAATACCTACAAAAATCAGCTGATGCCATTGCCTACCTAGTGTCATTACTTATCAATCGCACCATAGTAGAAGAAAAAATTCCTGATATCTGGAAGATATCCTATGTAATCCCTCTTCATAAAGGAGGTAGTTCTACTGAAGTCTCCAATTATAGACCTATAGCTATACTCTCTCCCCCTAGCAAAGATAATGGAAAAATGTATTCAGATACAGTTCATGCACCACCTAATAAATAACCACCTCATGGCAGATACCCAGCATGGCTTCAGACCTCACCATAGTATTACCTCAGCCCTACTAGTCTTTTCCAATACCATAAACCTTAATTGTAATAATAACCATCTTTCTTCAGCTCTTTTTTTGGATCTGTCCAAAGCTTTTGATATGGTGGATCACCAACTATTAATCCATACCCTGCAATCACTTTGTCTAGATCCCAAAACCCTTCAATGGTTTAATTCCTACCTAAGTGGTAGACAGCAGGCTGTACTTTGGCAGACCAAACTCTCTACCCTGCTACCTAACACCCTGGGAGTACCACAAGGTTCTATATTAGGACCACTGTTATTCTCCATCTTCATCAATGATTTGAACACTGTCATACCTAAAGTCAGCTGTATTCAATATGCAGATGACTCTACACTGATTTGCTCAGCAACATCCTCTACAGAGTTACAGTTAGCTACCCAGACTACCTTTAACACAATAAAAAACTGGCTTACAATCGTCGCCTGATACTGAATCCTAAAAAGACTAAAATGCTGTTATTCCCACCGACACAAAGGTCTAGCACCATTAACTTTACAATTAAAGCAAAGGATGGCACAATAATCTCACCTGACCACTCTACTAAACTACTAGGTGTCACTATTGATAACAACTTAAAATTTGACCTACATGTTAACCAATTGATCAAAACCATCAATAAAAAGCTAGGTTCATTGTACAGAATAAAAAGCTTCCTGACCCCCAGCCAAGGTTGCCATTGCTCGATATCACCTTCTCTCTACTCTCTTGTATGCATCCCCTCTTCTCCGTAATACTAGCAAGACTGTCCTGCACAAAATCACTATCTGTTATAATCACATCGCCAGGTTCGGCACTGGGCTGCCTTTCAGGACACATCATTGCATCAATCTAATTCAGCTTGGATGGCTTGAACTACCTAGTCTAATCTTATATAACCAACTGGTTATGGCCCACAAAAGTCTATACAACCCTGAAAACACCCCTGCACTCAAAAATCTGGTCACCCTGTATAACAACCCTAGACCATTGCATTCTTCCAACAGACTCCTTATCCAGACATGCAAAACTAACAACCTAGCCAGGGACTGTCTCTTTACAAACTCTGTAGGCAGATCATGGAACTTTCTACCTCCTGAGATTACCTCACTCTCTTCTCTAGGTCAGTTCAAAACTAAGCTCAAACAATACCCGGGATCAAAATGGACTTGCTATTGTATCAAGCCTGGCTAATCTTTTCTCCAGATTGTGTACAGCTGCTATGTAACCTGCTATATAACCTATCTTGTAGTGCAACTTTCAGATTTATCTACTCTGAACAACTGTTCCTAAGAAACTATTAAAAATGGTCGTTTATCTATTTAATGTAAAAAAAAATATATATATATATATATATATATATATATATATATATATATATATATATGTAATTTCTGTATGGTTTGTCTCTATGTTCTCTGTAAATATTCTATTATGCTATCTGTGACATGTGATATAATGATATTTTTGTTACTGTTTGGAGCTTTTCTCCCCAGGCCTCCACTGAAAATGGACATATATCCAGTCGAACTATCCCGGTTAACAAATGTAAAATAAAATAAAAAATAAAACTAAAAAAAAACAGTTGTCATTACTTAGGTCTTGCAATACTGCTCTACTTCTACAGTTATTGCACTATAGACTTTATTGTATATACTTTAATGCAGGTAATGGTATTGTTTCATGTTTTATTGCACTACAGTTGGCATTATTCATTTATTGCACTACAGCTCTGTCCACATTTATTGCAATACAAACTTTACTGTACATACTTTATTGCAGTTAATGCTTTATTCTTTCTTGCTTATTTCACTACAGTTAGCATAATACAGCCATACTCATCACACTCACAGTGCAACCTCGCCAAGCACCCAGCCCACTTCTCTGCAGCTGTTGGGAGAGAAGCACACCATTATGGATACCAGATTAGCAGACATTTAGATTAGATATTGGTGCAACAGAGGGAAAAGTACTTACATTCCCTACCCAAATTTCTTGGACCCAGGTGTCCAAGAGATCCCCCCTTTCATCTCTTCAAGTCATCATGGTTGTGACAAAACCGCTCACCTGTGCAGGAAATACCAGTTGTACTGGTGAGTTCCCTTGCTAGTCAGTCCCAGGCCTCCACCTTGCCCTCTGAGCCCTGGTAATCTTCCTGCAGAAGCCAGTCTTCTTGTTTTTTTACTAGGAGTCTGACCATGAACCTGGACACCAGAATGCCCCAATGCTGCACCTGAAAGTGTGAACTCTCACCAATGCCTGCCATAGTATCCTTCAGAGACAGAACTTCAATGGATTATGCTGTATTCCCACATATTAGGCTTAATTTAGCCTGTTTCCCCATCCTTACATGCCACTGGGCAACATTTAAAAATGTGGCGTGTTGCTTAGCAGCTTGCAAACCAGCACAGCTGAGCTGAGCAGTGTGGAAACTCAAGGAGTGGTATGCTTAGCAAAGCTTAGCAGTGTGCAAACCAGCCAAGCAGAGTCGAGCAGTGCATAAATATTTTCAGACATTATTGTGTTTATGCAGTGCTTAGCAGGTCTTAGCAGGTCTTAGTAGAGCTTAGCAGAGCACAGTGAGCCAGAACTGAAAAACAATTGGTATAGTTTTTTGTATTTAAAAAAAATGCTTATGTTCCCTTCCATGTATTCAAACCCTTCTCCTACTGCTCATGAGGCTGTTCCTGTACCCATTTAGCTATGAGGATATGTGGAAGTCTGGCCTACCATTACATATACCTCTGAGCTACCTATAAGCACTGCTGAGCACTGCACAGCATGGCGCGCAAACCCGCTCAGCTATGTTTAAACATGACCTTTAAATAAATAATTAATTGTATCCGGTTTCTATTTTTAGATGTCTGGCAAGTGTCTTGGTGCCACTTAGCATTGCTGTGCTCCGCACCGCGCAAACATCCTTTTATAAAAAAAAAAAAAAAAAAAAAAAGGAAGAAAAAAACACTTAAAACAATCAAATAAACATTGACATAATACAATTGGACAGTGCAAGGAGTGTCTTACTCATCTGTGTAAACAGTTGGCACTGCACTCTCTATACTGATTCTGCAAGGAAATCAGCCACTCTTATTTTTCTTTGCTTTTTTATTTTATATAAAATTTCCATATAGTGTAATAATAATAATAATAATAATGATGATAATTAATAATTGAGTAGGCTGGTAAATCTAATTACTATTCCACTATTTCTAAACCCATGTATGCAAATGAATGGCAGACATTTGCCTACAGGCATACTTGTTTTCTTGGGATGGTATGAGAAAGTAATTTATTTATTTATTTTGCTTTATTTATTTTATTTTATTTTATTTTTTTTATTTCACTTTTGTTTACTGGGGTTGTTTGACTAGGCTTAATCAAAAACTCATTTTCACTGGAGGCCTGGGGAGAATAGCTCCTACATATTACAAACATTTTTAAAACATACATTCAGTAATATACATGAACAGGCATTAAATAATATATATTGACAATTGCACATTCATGTGAAAGTACAGGCTGCTCTTTAATACTTATGCACTAGCAGATGATGAGCACTGAGCATTTGAAGAAGTGTATCAGTGGGCTTGTCAAACAGATAATAGATCACGTGATTAGTGTTTATAAATTCAAAGAAGTGGAGTAGAGGGAAAGAACTAGGTAGAGCAGAAAATGTTAATATTGTAGTTAAGAGCTGGGGTGTAAAGCAGGTTCAGAAACAATTATTTATATTGCTATAAAAAGGCTTATATTAAAAGTCCAAAGTGGGGATGAAAAATGTCACAAAATAATGAATATGGCTGGGAGATGCTATTAAAACTATTCGGGCATAGGTGAAGGCTTGTTGTGGGGTACAGGATTCTAAAAGATGAGAAATGGCTTGACAGTATGGCAAGCTGGATATAACAGTGGTATTTATCTTAGAAATGTATAGCAGAATATTCATTGATCCGATAGGTGAAGTCTTTGTTCTGTTTTAGATCATTTCCACCAATGGAGCTCTGGATGTTTGTACTGTAACTTGCAATGATCAGAGACTAAGTTGTTTGATGCAATCAAATTATCTCCTCACATTTCAAACAAATGTTTATACCTAAAGAATCATAGGCATTACTAAAGAAATGTAAATGACAAACACTTCGGCACAAGCTATTTTTATAGTGGTAGCATTCTTTAGGTTCTAGGTCCTAAACTGAATTTTATAAGTCTCAGTCAACACAGTAACCATTAAGTTTGTAAGATTTTATAAACAACTTACAATATCTCAGCAGCCACGCAACTTACACACATAATGTTAGCAGTGTTTTATTCATCCAGCGGAGGGCTTTCATATGGCACTAAGCAGATCCTTCTGTGCTACTTGGTTATTGAGATATTTAGAAAAATATTAAATTATGACCATATAAATAAATATTATATGAACAATAATTAATTTCTTCATTAGAATGAGGTCAAATCTCAGTACTAT